>NW_028175705.1:0-5000 GCF_949987555.1 Borostomias antarcticus
CCTCCTCTACCTCCTCCTCTACCTCCTCCTCTACCTCCTCTACCTCCTCCTCTAGTTCCTCTATCTCCTCCTCTACCTCATCTACCTCCTCTACCCTCCTCCTCTACCTCCTCTACCTGCTCCTCTATCTCCTCCTCTACCTCCTCTACCTGCTCCTCTATCTCCTCCTCCTCTACCTCCTCCTCTACCTGCTCTACCTCCTCCTCTAGCTCCTCTACCTCCTCCTCTACCTCCTCCTCTACCTCCTCCTCTAGCTCCTCTATCTCCTCTAACCCTCTCTGTCGTAGAGCTTCACAGACCTCCTACTCTCTGACTCTGCTCTCCTCCGTTTGACTGTTGTGACAGTTTCTGGGTGGTTGATTGTGTCTCTTTAAACTGTGTTCTGAATATCAACCCCCCCCCCCACCCATCTATCGCTGCTAATTAGTGCCGGAGCAGGGTTATAGTGTGTGTCTGTGTGTGTTCTGTTTAGACAGAATGACCTCTCAGTGCTCCAGGGTCCACTCCCCCCCCCCCCCACAGTAAGACCAGTCCCCTGAGCTCCCCCCCCCCCAGTAGGACCAGTTCCCTGAGCTTCCCCCCCCCCCCCCCCCCCCAGTAAGACCAGTCCCCTGAGCTCCCCCCCCCCCCCCCCCCCCCCCCCAGTAAGACCAGTCCCCTGAGCTTTCCCACACTCACATCAAAGCCTGAGGCTGAGGGGTGTGAGAGCCCCCTGCTCTGGAATGTGTGTGTGTGTGCGCGCGCGTTTGTGTGTGTGTGTGATCTGCTCTTGCTGGTTTTCTGTGTTTACTGTTTGGTCTTTGTCAGGGTGTGGTGGGGGGGGGGGTTGGTACATTTTGGTAGCGCAACATCAAGTGACATCACAGGGGCTCACCCAGGAGTGGGCCCTCTGGTACCTGTTATGATAGCGCACCTAGTATGTTATCATAACATAACTATGACCTAGTATGTTATCATAACATAACCACAGAACAGTACGTTATCATAACAAAACCACAAACTGTACATTATACAGTAACAATGTCAAAGTCAGGTTTATTTGTCACATGCTACATAATCCAGGTAGGAGTAGTGAAATGTTCTTCTGTTAGCTAGTTACTAAGGCTGGGTTGCACCAACATGGATTAAATTAATCCTGCTTTATCCTTAATCTAGGTTTAGTAAATCTAGGTTTAAACCGGTTTATAATTAATCAGAGATGTGTTGCACATCTTAATTTTAACCCTGGATTAGTTAAACTGAATCATGGGTTAAAACAGAATTAGTTCATGTTCAATGTCCACCATGATGGATTCTGATCAGTTGGTAAACAAAATACCAATGTAGGCTAAACAAATATGGAACTTTATCCAAACTTGCAATCTGATTTACAGATTGTGAAATGCAAATTGTAAACTTTCAAATGATGTGTGATGCACTGAAATCTGCAAAATGTGAAGAAGATATGCTTATTTGAATGTTGGTACATCTAAGATGAACTACTGTACCTGCAGCACAGCAGGGGATCCAGCTAGCCCTGTTGTCCAGGGATGAGGGCCTGTGCTGGGCTGAGCATAACGCTCTGGCCTGGGGATGAGGGGCCTGGTCTGGAGTGATAAGACTGCAGTTTTTACAGCATATGACATGCTTAGTAAACCAGCTGACTCATCCAGCTTTTGCACCATTGCTGATTAATCTATCTAGCTAATAACTAGCTAGCTGTCATAGCCTTTTGAGTTTTGTTTAGGTAAAATTGTGAGAGATAGCATAAATCTCGGCATTGCTAGCTATCCGGCATCGTTCTTGCCAGCTAACAGTATCGGCACAGTTGTCAATCAAAACTTGATCTGCCATGCCCACATTCATGACAAATGGTTAGCAAAACTAGCTGGTTTTGGAGTAGGTCATCTAATACTTCTTATTTATTTTCACTCAGATTTTTGTGGATGATCAATGAAACACTAGTGTAAGCATTCATTAACTGGGGGAGAATATCTCTATATCACAATGGTCCTCATTCCTGAACGCAGTTAAGAAAAAGTTACAAATAAATTTCTTCTTAACTCCACTTACGAAGTTCCGGGGACAATTCTGGCATTCCTGAATGGTTTCTTATCTGGAATTTGTTCTTACAGTGTATCTAAGAACAGGATTTAAGAACGCGGAAATGCAGTCGTAGGTACAGTAGACCAGATTGGAGTGCGTCCATGTTTGCAAGGGCTGAATTTATGAGAAATCCAAGGTGATTGCGTTCACATCAATTCTACAGACATCCTAGGCTTGAAATAATAATAATAATAATAATAATAAATATGAAAATATTTATATCATATCCAATTATGTTTCACATTCATAGGCCTGATTCTACGAGGCTAAAATAAACAAAAGCTCTACACAAACACTGCAAATGGCAGTGAATAAATAAATAAGCACTTAACTCAATCGCTATACTCAGACTCAGCACAACAGCACTTTATATTCATAGTCCATAGTCATCAGAATGGACACATCTACATTCTGTAAATAAAAATGTGAATATCCATAACTAAATTTTATCATATGGGCCTACATAATATAGATAGGGACTATCACGATCCATAAGTAGCCTACTCATGCATTTAACTAAACTGTACAATTGAATCTGCTCTCAGCACATCCCATCCCTTTCATGTAGGCTATATATTTTGCATTTTGTATTAAAAATCCATATACCGTCATGTTCATCATCATCATCTTCATCCGCTTATCCAGGGTCGGGTCGTGGAGGCAGCAGCTCCAGCATGTTTTCTATAGTTATTTTGTATTGTTTTTTTTCACCTTGCTTAAGCTTAGTGTGCATGTTGTAAGAGCCAGCGGAGAAACATCTCACTGCTCATTTTACTGGAATGAAGCATGTGACAATTAAATGACGAGAGACGAGCCATTTTTTGCCCGATGATCAAATGTTAAGAAGTGGACATCATTGGATTCCCCTCGACCTACAGAATCTAGCTTTCATTGTTTGTAGTACAAAGTGTCATATAGCCTGGTGGTGTCTAGGTGGTGAATGTAGCTAGAGGTAACAGCATGTAACCGTGGAGATACTAACGCTATCATGTTTAGTCAGGGAGAGAGGACAATGAAATTTGTCCAAGTGGCATCGAGATGGATGGTCCAGACTAGCCAGCTATATTTGAGGTAGCATAGCGCCGTCAAGAGCACTCGTTCTCTAGCCTGCCGACTTGCTCTTAGCTGAGCTCATTTGCATATGAAAAAAAAGTGCTCAATCTGATCTCGTGGTCAACGGAGGGGTATAGAGGCATGCTATAGAGGCAACGCTTATTCTGAGTGGTATTTTCAGCAAAAATACTAAATTTTTGAGGACCCTTAAAAGTTTTATTGAAAATAAATTAGCATAATGGGATACATTTAAAGTTTGGTGCAACTGGATTTAAAGATTAACCTTGTTTAAACCTAGTTTAAGAGTTAATTCTTGTTGGTGCAATCCAGCCTAAGAAAAGAAACGTGTTATGTGTCTACCAGAGCCAGAAGCACATGTTCTAGCCCTAAACCTTCTGCTAAATGGTGTTACTGATTTTGTCTATTGACTTGAGTGTCCAGCCCAGTGCATTGTGGGTAATGTTACTGTTACTCTGAGTAATGTAATCGGCTGCCTCTGGTCTCACTAATGGGGTACTCACACCAGCTGTGTGTGTGTGCGTGTGTGTGTGTGTGTTCATGTTAAACTCTGCTGCATGTGTCTTTTTCCTCTCCTCGCCTATCCTTTCATCTCCTCTCCTGTCTTCATCTTGGTCATATTCAGGTCATATTCAGGTCATATTCAGATCCCCATTGAAAAACACATTGAGATACAATCTGTCTTTTCCTGCTTAAAGGATAAGGACACTGAATTTCATGTTTCGTGTTCAAAATATTTCTGTTTTGTGCATGTAATTCCTGAACTTGAAATCCACGTATATCATACTTTTTCGAGTTTTTCGAGTGTGCCCATAGCTAGCAACGAGCCAGGGTGCGCGCACCGACGTTATTGACACAGAACTCTGTACTGCTCAAAACAGAAATATTTGAACCTGTACTAGTCAGATACATGCCAGCAGGGCTGGACTGGGACAAAAAATCGGCCCTGGCATTTTTGGCCCAGACCGGCCCACCACAATCGGCCGGACACCACCCACCAGTACGAAATCCTTGCGGCCCCTTTAAATACGCAATACCACCGTACTATTTCCCCAAACCACTACAAAGATGAGTAAGTTCCGTGTACCAGTGCAAATGGACGAGTGTACTCACTCACTCTTGACTCCCTGGTGGTCAGACGTGGCCGTGGAGTACACAATCTCCATACTCAAGTAACAGTTACAGTACAAGTACAAGAAATTGTCAAAGAAAAAGCTCTGATAGAAGTCAAAGTATAATTTCAAATTATTTATTAAATTATTCTTATTCTTATTCAAATGTTAGTATAGAAATATATGTACAAAGTATACAAGTAACTCAAAATGTTGCCTGTGAACTCCACTGGGCTGAAAAGATCTCCTCCTCAAACAAGGCAACCTTTAAAAGAGTGAGAGGGAGAGACAAAGAGAGAAAGGTGAGAATGATAATTGATGGAGTTAAATGATCACAGTACTGGTCCAGTATCTTCAATTGAGAGCAATGTAGAGAGATAGTTGCGTGTATTTGATACTTACTTAGTAATAAAGGCTGCATGGCCCTCTGGATACCCTCAACAATAATGGCATCTCCTGAGAGAGAGAGAGAGAGAGAGAAAGAGAGAGATAGAGAGAGAGGGGGGGGGAGAGAGAGAGAGAGGGAGAGATGAGACATGATCAATGATAAGTCATACATGATTAAATGACAGATTCAGATGATCAGAGTTGCATGAATTGTATACTTACTTACTGGAAAAAGGCTGCATGGACCTCTGAATACCCTCATCAACAATGGCATCCTGAGTGAGAAAGAGGGAGGAAGAGAGATGAGACACGATAAGTGAGATAAACTATAGATTCAGATAGTAA
>NW_028175704.1:5000-7500 GCF_949987555.1 Borostomias antarcticus
ATCTGCAGCAGACACAGGGGTATCTATCGGACTCAGGGTGGTCTGCTGGTGACAGTGGGGCATCCACTGGACCTGGTTAGAAGATAGGAGGGAGAGAGAGAGGCACTAGGGAGAGGGGAGGCAGAGCAGGGTTAGTAGCACACAGAGCCATATATAGAGCAATACATTACGTCAAACTACATTTTTAGAGCAAGAAAGGATAAGAGCATCATGGGAGAGGTGTGGCAAACCCTGATGTGTGTCTGTGTGTGTGTGCGTGCCTGGGCCCAGATAGAGGCAGGGGTCAGGGGTAGGGTGGGGGGTAGGAAGAGGATACGGACCCGGGTTAGGGTGAGGGGGAGGGGATCTGAGCCCAGGACTGGTGTATGTCTGTATGTGTGTGAGCGTGAGTGTAGGTGTGCCTGGGTCCAGTTAGAGGCAGGGGTCAGGGGTAGGGTGGGGGTGGGAAAAGGATACGGACCCGGGGTAGGGTGAGGGGAAAGGGAACTGGGCCCAGGTCCAGGCCTAAGCTGGATGTGGACTGGTGTGTGTCTGTGTGTACGTGTGTATGTTAACTAGGTACTACAACATCCACAACTGACACGGGGGTAACTATTGTCTGCGGGCGACAGTGGGGCATCTACTGGACCAATGTATATAGAGGATTCACAGGTAGGTTTGAGGCTGCCTTTCTGTGTCTCAAGTTCCTAGCTAGTGATTGTAGGCTAGGTCGAAAAGGTATGTCTTGAGGTCTCGCTTGAAGACCTCCGTTGTTTCGGCCCTTCTTAGGCACTCCGGTAGGGTGTTCCAGAGGTTGGGGGCATAGAAACTAAAAGCTGCCTCTCCGTGTTTCTTGGTCCTGGCTTTTGGAACTGTTAAGAGTTCAGTACCTGAGGATCTGAGTGGTCTGTTGGGCATGTACTTAACAAGCATGTTTGAAATATATTCTGGTGAGTGATTGTGGAGAGATTTATAGACTAGTAGTAGTATTTTAAAGTCTATTCTAGAGTTGACTGGTAACCAGTGTAGTGATTTTAAGGCTGGTGTGATGTGTGCCCTTCGTCTAGTCTTAGTGAGGACTCGTGCTGCAGCATTCTGTATCATTTGTAGCTTAGAGATTGCTTTCTTTGGTAGGCCTGATAGTAGAGCATTGCAGTAGTCCAGCCTGCTTGTGATGAAAGCATGCATTAATCTTTCGGTGTCAGCCTGAGAGAGAAAGGGTTGCACCTTGGCAATGTTCCTTAGGTGGTAGAAAGATGTCTTTGTAATATTCTTTATGTGGTTTTCAAAATTAAGATCTGAGTCAAGTATGACACCTAGGTTTTTAGCCTGGCAATTGGTGTCAATTTTCAGAGTTTTTAAGTGCGCAGCTAGTTTCTCTCTTTCAGCTTTTTCTCCAATGATCAGTACTTCTGTTTTGCCCTGGTTTAGTTGGAGGAAATTATGTGACATCCATAAATTTATATCTGTAGTACACTTGACAAGGCAGTCACTATACAGTACATACACACACACACACACACACTGTACTAGTCTGATGTGTGTATATATATATATATATGTTATATATGAATGTGATATATATGTCTAGTCTGATGTGTATATATATATATGTTATATATGTATGTGATATATATGTCTAGTCTGATGTGTATATATATATATGTTATATATGTATGTGATATATATGTCTAGTCTGATGTGTGTGTATATATATATATATATATATGTTATATATGTATGTGATATATATGTCTAGTCTGATGTGTGTGTATATATATATATATATGTTATATATGTATGTGATATATATGTCTAGTCTGATGTGTGTATATATATATATATATATATATATATATATGTTATATATGTATGTGATATATATGTCTAGTCTGATGTGTATATATATATATGTTATATATGTATGTGATATATATGTCTAGTCTGATGTGTATATATATATATATATATATATATATGTTATATATGTATGTGATATATATGTCTAGTCTGATGTGTATATATATATATATGTTATATATGTATGTGATATATATGTCTAGTCTGATGTGTGTATATATATATATATGTATGTGATATATATGTCTAGTCTGATGTGTATATATATATATGTTATATATGTATGTGATATATATGTCAGGTCTGATGTGTGTATATATATATGTATGTGATATATATGTCTAGTCTGATGTGTGTCCAGGTGCTGCTGGCCTTCGCTAACGGTCTGAACCAGCTGTACTTCTACTACGAGACCAAGGCGTCCGACGAGCCCAACAACTGCAAGGGCATCCGCTGTGAGAAGCAGAACAACGCCTTCTCTACGTGAGTACCGACCCGGGGTCGAGGCCCATGTAGCGAGGTGGTTTGAGTACCGACCCGGGGTCGAGGCCCATGTAGCGAGGTGGTTTGAGTACCGACCCGGGGTCGAGGTCCATGTAGCGAGGTGGTTTGAGTACTGGGGGGTTGGAGGTCCATGTAGCGAGGTGGTTTGAGTACTGAC
>NW_028175704.1:12500-50453 GCF_949987555.1 Borostomias antarcticus
CAGGTGTTCAGTAGTGTTCATAACTAGTCTCAGGTCTTCAGTAGTGTTTATAACTAGTCTCAGGTGTTCAGTAGTGTTTATAACTAGTCTCAGGTGTTCAGTAGTGTTTATAACTAGTCTCAGGTGTTCAGTAGTGTTTATAACTAGTATCAGGTGTTCAGTAGTGTTTATAACTAGTCTCAGGTGTCCAGTAGTGTTTATAACTAGTCTCAGGTGTTCAGTAGTGTTTATAACTAGTCTCAGGTGTTCAGTAGTGTTTATAACTAGTCTCAGGTGTCCAGTAGTGTTCATAACTAGTCTCAGGTCTTCAGTAGTGTTTATAACTAGTCTCAGGTGTTCAGTAGTGTTTATAACTAGTCTCAGGTGTTCAGTAGTGTTTATAACTAGTCTCAGGTGTCCAGTAGTGTTTATAACTAGTCTCAGGTGTTCAGTAGTGTTTATAACTAGTCTCAGGTGTCCAGTAGTGTTTATAACTAGTCTCAGGTGTCCAGTAGTGTTCATAACTAGTCTCAGGTCTTCAGTAGTGTTTATAACTAGTCTCAGGTGTTCAGTAGTGTTTATAACTAGTCTCAGGTGTTCAGTAGTGTTCATAACTAGTCTCAGTTGTTCAGTAGTGTTTATAACTAGTCTCAGGTCTTCAGTAGTGTTTTGTTTTATAACTAGTCTCAGAGTTTTGTTTTTTAATTAGTCTCAGGTGTTCAGTAGTATTTAGTTTTAGAACTAGTCTCAGGTGTTCAGTAGTGTTTTGTTTTACCAACCAGCCAATGGTGCGTCTCACTTTTAAACATATTAATTCAGTTATGAGGGTCCTTTACTACCCACTCTCTCTGAAGTGGCAAAAACTGAAGTTTGTTTTTCCTCTGTCAACGCTGTTAGGCTGAGGTCAACAACAGCGTCCGCTGGCGCCGTGCCCTTACCCTGGTATGACCATCCCGATCTAGAGAGCTCTCTGCTTCGCTCCGCAATATCAGTCTGGCCTTCGCCCCATAGAGAGCGATTATGTGGGCGGGGGTACTTGCCTTGACAGACAAACACCTTCAGCCAATGAGCGTTCAGCAAACTTTCGCCAAATCCAGTCGGAACGGCAAAAACATATTTTCCACCGAGAAACTCCCTTAGTGCATACTCTTGTTCTTGTTTAAGTGTAACCCTAGGATGTTATTAGCCTCTCTTACTCTGAAAATGTAATTTAATGTTGTTTATTGCTCTATAAATGTTCTTAGCCTGTAGACAAACATATTCCTGGAGCTTGCTCGATCGCCTTGTTGAGAGGGGTCAGGGAAGAATTTTTACAGCTCACTTATCTGGCCCCCGGGTGATACTGTTTTTTTGCTTCCCTCTGGAATATGTAGGGGTGGGTCGTACGCCCACCTCCCTTGTTCTCTGTAAAGCGCATTGTGTTGCCTCTGGGTATGAAATGCGCTATACAAATAAAGTTTTGATTGATTGATTGATTGAAGTGTTGTGATTAAGTCTATTTCTGCAATAACTGCACTTATAGCTGCGTTTATTCTTCTAATGTTAACGTTACCACTCGTTGCTTCGGGAGCCGCCATGTTTGTTTAGCGAGCGGCAGGGACACGAACCAATCAGGGGCTGCTTTCCATTGTGGGGCGGAACAGCAGTTAAAACACAGTCCCTGATTGGCCCGGTATGGTCTGGATTTTGGCATAATCGCTCTGGAGGAGGGAAAGGCCAGACCGTTCTGCGTTAGTGAAACAGAATGTGAGCTTGCAAGAACGGGATGGTCGTACCAGGCTACCTACCGTACCATCTCCCCGCCATGCGCACTGACTTATGGGAAACTGTAGGAGCGCCCTCAACACCTGGAGAGGCGGCACACTGACAAACACAACGCCTCAACACAGATAGATAAACACAAATGTGGCTCCTACACTCACTCTCTCTCTGTCCTTGTGTACTGTATGTGTGTCTGCCCGTGTGTGTGTGTGTGTGTGTGTAGGAGGTGATCAGGAGCTTGGTGAAGAGGTACGTAGCCGCCATGATCCGCAGCGCCAAGACAGACGAGGGCCTGACAGAGGAGAACTTCAAGGTAGGACCTCTTCGTCTCTCATCTCGCTTATTTGAGTTTGTCAAAAAACGTCTCGTCAGGAGCTGAAGAAGGACGTCTCTAGTTCACCCTCCTCCTCCTCTCCTCCCCTCTCCTCCTCCTCTCCTCCTCTCCAGGAGCTGAAGCAGGATATCTCTAGTTTCCGCTACGAGGTTCTGGACCTGATGGGCAACAGGAAGCCCAAGAGGCAGAGCTACTCCTCCAGCAGTGAGGCCACACCCCCAGGTGATCCCCCAGGGGGCGGGGCCAGACCGGAGGACCAGGAAGTGTCCTTCAGCCTGTCAGACGACAGGAAGAGCAAGACGAACTCCGCCTTCGGCCTCTCCGCCCTCTTCAAGTCCATGTCGGGGGTGGAGGAGGAGCAGGGGGGAGGGGAGGAGGAGCAGGGGGAGGAGGAGGAGCGGAGGGCGGGGGAGCGGTTGAGGAGTAACAGCCTGAGGAGGGCCGTCTCCCCCCTGAGGGGCGGGGGAGGCGGGGGAGGTCGTATGCAGCGCTTCTCCAGGTCTAAGAGAGACTCCATCAGACGGCTGGGGATGCTCTTCTCACGCATGAATGGACACGTCCCTGCCCCTCCCGGGCCTGCTGCCCACCCCGGCCTGGCCCCACCCGGGCCTGCCGCCCACCCCGGCCCCTCCCCACCCGGGCCTGCCGCCCACCCCCCCGGCGCGGCCCAGCAGCAGGCCACCCACAGCATCTCAGACGGCCCGCTCCGCCAGCCCAGCTCCACCCAGCCCTGCTGCCCCCAACCTGCGGCCTCTCCCGGCGAGACGCACCCGGATCGCCCCCCACCGCCAGCTCAGACCCAGGCCCCGCCCCCCCTGTACCTGACCCCCAGCATGGCCGCCTCCAGCACCCCTCTACTGGGGGAGGAGGACTGGTTGGGGCCCCGTGATAGGCCAGGCTCCTACTGGGGGGCGGAGCTAGAGGAGTCAGTCACCACACAGCTGTAGACACACACACACACACCCCTGCAGACCTGTGAGGATGGAACAGTCCAGCTCAGACTGAGGTGATCCTTAACCATCTAAATACCCCCGTGGATCTCAGCGGATGGAAGAGTCCATACACCCTGCCTGAACACCCCTGTAGATGGGAGTCTGACTTGGTTGCAAGCCATCTGATCACCACACACACACGCACGCACGCACACACACACGCGCACACACACACACACACACACACACACACACACAAAACCCGTAAACAAGACTGGAGTGCTTGACTGTGCCGCCCTGCTGTCTGTCTGTGTTCAAGCAGGCTTCTTATCACAGCAATACCAGCTGCATCTCTGCTGGTCCCCTACCTGTCAATCTGGTCTACCTGTAGATCTCTCTCTCTTTCTCTGACTGGTCTACCTGTAGATCTCTCTCTCTTTCTCTGACTGGTCTACCTGTAGATCTCTCTCTCTGACTGGTCTACCTGTAGATCTCTCCGATTGGTCTACCTGTAGATCTCTCTGACTGGTCTACCTGTAGATCTCTCTCTGACTGGTCTACCCGTAGATCTCTCTTTGACTGGTCTGCCTGTAGAGCTCTCTCTCTGACTGGTCTACCTGTAGATCTCTCTATCCGACTGGTCTACCTGTAGATCTCTCTGGTCTACCTGTAGATATCTCTTTGACTGGTCTTCCTGTAGATCTCTCTTTGACTGGTCTTAACTGTAGATATCTCTCTCTCTGGTCTACCCGTAGATCTCTCTGATGGGCCTTTTCCACCAAGAGGGAACCGGTTCGTGAACCTAATTTTGAATGGTTCTGAGCATTTCGACCAAAAAGAAATTAGTTCGGGAACCCGAAAGCTGGTTCCGAACTGGCACCACAAAATAGTAGGTCTTTCAGTGCGAACCGTGACGACATCATGGGCGTGGGCTGGCGTACAACGGTTCGGCTCAAAACTGGTCGAAACGCGGGCCGGTTCTCTGGACAGAACCAAGGTTCCAGGAATTTTTAAACGAACCGGTTCACGAACCAGAGTTCCTTTGGTGGGAAAGGGCTATGACTGGTTTACCTGTAGATCTCTCCGACTGGTCTATCTGTAGATCTCTGACTGGTCTACCTGTAGATCTCTCTGACTGGTCTACCTGCCCGGTAAGGCTACCTGTCTCACCTCAGAGCTGTAGATAAACAGATGAACATAGACGCTCGTCTCTCTCAACCTCTTCCTCCTGTGTTCTGCCTGCCAACCCAGTTATTACACGTTCGTTTTCCAGCACCTTTAGTTAGTTTTGACTGACCTGTTTTTCTATGGGAAATGAATGTTATTTTTCTATATAACTGGTCGGTCTAAGGCCCAAAACTGTTTTTCTGTATACACTGTATCCACGTTGTCCAATCACGTTGCGTTTCACTCACCTTGTTGTGCCCCACAATGCAACACTCTGCCCCAGAGCCCTCCACATCACTCATTGACTGTCTGAAATAAGCTTGTAAACCAATAAATATTTTTATTCGGTGAGATGCATGATAAAGCTGTTCAGATCGCTGTCTCTCTCTGTGTGAAGCAGGAAGCACTAACACACCTACTCAGCACGTCAACACAGTCCAGCTCCTGAAACAACTCTTATTATACAGAAAAATAAAACAAAACATACTCTTGGGAAACAGAAGAAACAGAACTCTATTTATTTACTGAACGTGTGTGTGTGTGAGGGTGGGTGGGTGTGTATTTATTTATTGAAATTGAATGTGTGTGTGTGTTTATGTGAGTGTGTGTGTGTGTGTGTGTGTGTGTATGTGAACGTGTGTGTGCGCCCGCACATGTGAACGTATATGCGCGTCTGGCCGTGGTGCTACACACTGGGGGGGAAGAAGTGGGCGGGGTCAGTGGGCGGGGGCGTGAAGTACCCCAGGTGGTGTGAGGAGGGGCAGTAGGAGGGGTGCAGGTGGGCGTGGTGGGTGTGGGCGTGGCCGGGGGTCCAGGGCGGGGTCAGGTACTGGTAGGAGGGGAGGGGCCGGTAGTGCTCATAGGCCTGCAGGGGGGGCTGGCTGTACTGCTCCTGGTACACGGGGTAGAACACGGCGCTGGGGAGGGGCGCGGTCAGGGGGGGGTCCACGCCCAGGGAGGAGCCTGAGGGGGGGGGAGAGAGACGGACACAGAGAGAGAGAGAGGAGAGAAAGAAAGGAGAAAGGAGAGAGAGAGGAGAGAAAGAAAGGAGAGAGAGAGAGAGAAAGAGGGAGAGGAGAGAAAGAGAGAGAGGAGAGAGGAGAGAAAGAAAGGAGAGAGAGAGAGAGGATAGAAAGAAGAGAGAGAGAGAAAGAGGGAGAGGAGAGAAAGAAAGAAAGGAGAGAGAGAGAGGGAGAGAGAGGAGAGAAAGAGAGAGAGGAGAGAGAGAGAGAAAGAAAGAAAGGAAAGAGAGAGAGAGAGGTCTTTAGGTCACATGATAAAGTGATTCAATCAAACCCGCAGTGCCATTAACTAATGGCAGGGTGCAGTGAGTCAACAGTATAGTTATCTGGCTCCCCCAACTGTTTGCTTCACACAACCATCTGGGAACTCTCCATTGGAAACTGTTTGGAAAAAAGACAGGGACTTTCAAATTTCAATTTCAAATTCCTCAGAACTAACGCTGATTGGCGAGATTGTTTTCTGATCAGGCACAAACGGATCTCGATGGAGAGTGTCCAGACTTGATTTGCGAGAGAAACGGAATGTGAGCTGGCGAAATCGGGATGGTTTCACGAGGCTAGAGAACTACTTCCTGGAGAGAGAGGAGCTGCTAGTGCGCTCGGTGAGGAGGTGGAGGGATACGGGAGAGAGTTGGGAGTGGTTGGTCTGCTGGATGTGGAGGGATACGGGAGAGAGTTGGGAGTGGTTGGTCTGCTGGATGTGGTGGAGGTGGAGGGATACGGGAGAGAGTTGGGAGTGGTTGGTCTGCTGGATGTGGTGGAGGTGGAGGGATACGGGAGAGACTTGGAAGCGGTTGGTCTGCTGGATGTGTTGGGGTGGGGGGTAGGAGGTGTGGACTGACCGTTGGCCTGTCCCTCCTGAGCAGGTCTGGCTGTGTCGGGGGGGTAGGGCTGGGGGGCAGCGGGACCAGGGTAGGGGGGCTGGTCCTGGGCCTCAGAGCTGCTGGGGGGCTGGTACACCTGCTGGAGCTGCACCAGAGAGTTCCAGTAGCTCTGGTGGTACGACTGGCGTGGGAGTGGAGAGAGAGGGAGGGAGAGAGAGAGGAGGGGGGAGAGAGAGAGAGGGAGGGAGAGAGGGGGAGGGAGAGAGGGAGAGAGAGAGAGAGAGAGAGAGAGAGAGAGAGAGAGAGAGAGAGAGAGAGAGAGAGAGAGAGAGGGAGAGGGAGAGGGAGAGGGAGAGGGAGAGGGAGAGAGGGAGAGAGGGAGAGAGAGAGAGAGAGAGAGGGAGAGAGAGTAGAGAGGGAAAGGGAAAGAGAGGGAGAGAGAGAGAGGGGGGGGAGGGAAAGAGAGAGAGAGAGGGAGAGGGAGTGGAGAGAGGGAAAGAGAGGGGGAGGTAAAGAGAGAGAGAGAGAGAGGGGGAGGGAGGGAAAGAGAGAGAGAGAGGGAGTGGAGAGTGGAGAGAGAGAGGGGGAGGGAAATATAGAGAGAGGGAGAGGGAAAGAGAGAGAGCACATTACCAGGACTGTCTAAATCTTCTGTAGGTTCCCCCGCCCCCGAGAACATTTCCATCATGGAGTGGGATGTGTTTTTTCCACTCACCTGGACTCCCAGGTTAAAGTAGTACTGAAGCACCTTGCAATCTGGGGGAAGATGGACAGACAGGACGGTTAGCCACGGCTCTGCTAACACCTAGCCAGAGGTTAAAGGTTAGCCCGGGGCTAGCATGAGGCTGGGTAAAGGCTAGTTCCCATAAATGCAGAGTTCGTTTAGGGTTAGGGTTAAGTTTAGGGTAGGGTTGTGTTAAGGTTAGGTTTAGGGTTGGGGTTAGGTTAAGGTCTGGTTTAGGGTTGGGTTAGGGTTTGATAGGTCTCTGCGTTGATGGGAACTAGCCACTACCGGGCCGGCTGTTAGAGGAAGGTGGGTGTGTCTCAGAGTGGACGTGTCTGACCTCGTGGCAGATCGTGTCCATTGGGGTCGTAGGAGTAGGGGGGAGGGGGGGGGGCGGTGCTGACGGGCTCCCCCATCTCACTCACGAACCAGGGGGAGGAGGGAGACAACTGCACAGACACAACTACACAGAGACAGACGGAGACAGACAGACAGGCGGACAGGCAGGCAGACAGACAGACAGAGACAGGTTCATCCAGGCGTGCCACTACGCACGTACATGATATATATAACGCATGTGTGTGGTGTGTGTAGTAGCTGTTGTGTGTGTGTAGCGTGTGTGGTGTGTGTGTGTACAGTAGTGTGCGTGTGTGTGTGTAGTAGCTGTAGTGTGTGTGTGCGTGTGCGTGTGTGTAGTAGCTGTAGTGTGTGTGTGTGTGTGTGTGTGTGTGTGTGTGCGTAGCGTGCGTAGCGTGCGTGTGTGGGGCCCACCTGGTCTGCCCATAGCATGTGGCGGCAGAGCCCCCCCCGGGTTGTGCACCGAGGGGGAGGGCAGGTTGGTGGGGGTAGGGGTGGTGGAGGAAGAGGAGGAGTTAGAGGTGAAGATGGCCGCCGGAGCCATGTTGACTGGCTGGGAAGACGAGATGACCGCAGACTTCACCACCACCTTGGGACCACAAACACATTCAAGTTTCTGTCCTCCAGTCGAGAGAGAGAGAGGGAGGGAGGGAGAGAGAGAGGAAGAGAGAGAGAGAGAGGAAGAGAGAGAGAGAGAGACAGAGAGAGGGAGAGACAGAGAGAGAGAGAGGGATAGAGACAGAGTGAGAGGGAGAGAGAGAGAGAGAGAGAGAGAGAGAGACAGAGAGACAGAGAGACAGAGAGAGAGATGGAGCGCGTGTCGTCTACCTGCTGTGAGTAGCTGTAGGTGGCGATGTCCTCTTGTGGGGAGCCGGCGCGGGAGTGTCCCTCCTGGATGGTCTGAGACAGACGGACCATAATGCTTTGGGGCGTCACGTTAACATGACGGCAAGACGCACATCAATACCTCTGAGAATCAACCGGGGCTAACTGAGAACCAACAGCTGAGTGAGGAAGATGGAACCCACACACACTCGTGATCTAGACCTGAGGAAGATGGAACCCACACACACTTGTGATCTAGACCTCAGGAAGATGGAACCCACACACACTCGTGATCTAGACCTGAGGAAGATGGAACCCACACACACTTGTGATCTAGACCTCAGGAAGATGGAACCCACACACACTCGTGATCTAGACCTGAGGAAGATGGAACCCACACACACTCGTGATCTAGACCTGAGGAAGATGGAACCCACACACACTCATGATCTAGACCTGAGGAAGATGGAACCCACACACACTCGTGATCTAGACCTCAGGAAGATGGAACCCACACACACTTGTGATCTAGACCTCAGGAACAGAGGGAGAACATGAGGACTGATTATGGGGTGAGAGAAGACAAGGGGACAAAAAAACAAGACTGCGTTCCAAATCGCATACTACCCTACTATATAGTATGCCAAAACAGGATGTAGTATGTCCCAATACATAGTATGCCACATGCAGTATGGCAAAAATACCAGGATGTCCTACTACATCCGGTCGTATTTTGCAGTATGCAAATGGAGCAATGTTATGACAATGTAGTACAGTAGGTCCCAATTGGATTCCTACTGCTTGCAAAGTACATACTTTCTAAGGGCAGCTGTAGTAGGTACTGATGGTAAGAAGTAGAAGTATGCGATTCAGAACGCAGCCCAAGAGTTTGGCCGTGTTCACACTAGACTTTTTTTGGGGGGGGAAAAAGCGCTGCCTTCTGCATCTTTTCAGCGCTTTCTACGCAAGTGTTCTGTAAACTTTGTTAGTTAGCTAACAACAGGAATCATAGCCTACTTTCTAGCCAACGTTGACTCAACCGTTATCAAAATCATCCTTAACGTCAACTAAATTAGTAATATGATATGGGGCCTAGCCTACTATAAATAAATATCCATCAGCTAAAATGAATTAGTACCCGCATTGGCTTTCACGTTTGAGGGAGAGGAGGAGGGTGTATCTGACCAGCCAAGGCGCCGTTTGTTATGCTATTAAACATTAATAGTCTTATTAACACATGTCTTATAAGCATCTTATACGGACATATAAGGTCCTTATTACCTATTAACGCTTATTACGGATGGTTACTATAAAGCGCTTCCAAACAAAGAGGTCTAGTGTGAACACGGCCTGCAAGGAGAGAGAGAGTATGGGATGAGAGAGAGAGAGAGAGTATGGGATGAGAGAGAGTATGGGATGAGAGAGAGAGTATGGGATGAGAGAGAGAGTATGGGATGAGAGAGAGAGTATGGGATGAGAGAGAGAGAGGTAGTAGCAGCAGTAGTACTGGTAGTAGTAGTAGTAACAGTACTAGAAGCAGCAGTAGTAGTAACAGTAGTAGTAGTAACAGTAGTAGTAGTAACAGTAGCAGTAACAGTACTAGAAGCAACAGTAGTAGTAACAGTAGTAGTAACAGTAGTAGTAACAGTACTAGAAGCAGCAGTAGTAGTAACAGTAGTAGTAGTAACAGTAGTAGTAGTAACAGTAGCAGTAACAGTACTAGAAGCAACAGTAGTAGTAACAGTAGTAGTAACAGTAGTAGTAACAGTACTAGAAGCAGCAGTAGTAGTAGTAACAGTACTAGAAGCAGCAGTAGTAGTAACAGTAGTAGTAGTAACAGTAGTAGTAGTAACAGTAGCAGTAACAGTACTAGAAGCAACAGTAGTAGTAACAGTAGTAGTAACAGTAGTAGTAGTAACAGTAGTAGTAACAGTACTAGAAGCCGCAGTAGTAGTAACAGTAGTAGTAACAGTACTAGAAGCAGCAGTAGTAGTAGTAACAGTAACAGTAGCAGTACTAGAAGCAGCAGTAGTAGTAACAGTAGTAGTAACAGTACTAGAAGCAGCAGTAGTAGTAACAGTAGTAGTAACAGTACTAGAAGCAGCAGTAGTAGTAGTAACAGTAACAGTACTAGCAGTTTACCATGTTGGCTGTAGATTCAGTAGCAGCATAGACTGAGGGGCTCTGGAAGCCTGTGTCTGAAACACACACACACACACGCACGCACACACAAAAAGGTTAGTTGTTGTTCTAGCAGCTTGTGTGTCACTTCCTGGTCCTCCCCAAGGAAAGCAAAGAGAAGGAAGCGTCGACCAGGTCACAGGTTTGACCCCCTGATAGGGAGACACTCCTGACGATGATAACTTCCCTCCGGCTCCCAGTCTAGAAGTAGCTCTGGATTAGGATGTGAACTCATGACCATCGGCACCACTTCCTTCTCTGCTCCTCTGCCCCCTCTTGACCTAGAGGGTGTGGGGAGGGTCAGGAGCACACTCACCTTGGGCTACGTAGACGTACTCTTCTGAATAGTCACCTGGTGGAGACAGGAGCAGATGGAAAACCAACATCCAATGTAGAACACCAGAAAACACAACACAGAGGGCTGAGGGGCCTTCTACTCTAGGGTCTAAGAGACCAGCTGGTACAGGAGAGACCAGCTGGTACAGGAGAGACCAGCTGGTACAGGAGAGACTAGCTGGTACAGGAGAGACTAGCTGGTACAGGAGAGACCAGCTGGTACAGGAGAGACTAGCTGGTACAGGAGAGACTAGCTGGTACAGGAGAGACTAGCTGGTACAGGAGAGACTAGTTGGTCCAGTAGAGTCAGATGTTGGTCAGATGTTGGTCCAGTAGAGTCAGATGTTGGTCCAGTAGAGTCAGATGTTGGTCCAGTAGAGTCAGATGTTGGTCCAGTAGAGTCAGATGTTGGTCCAGTAGAGTCAGATGTTGGTCCAGTAGAGGTCAGATGTTGGTCCAGTAGAGTCAGATGTTGGTCCAGTAGAGTCAGATGTTGGTCCAGTAGAGGTCAGATGCTGGTCCAGTAGAGTCAGATGTTGGTCCAGTAGAGTCAGATGTTGGTCCAGTAGAGTCAGATGTTGGTCCAGTAGAGTCAGAGGTTGGTCCAGTAGAGTCAGATGTTGGTCCAGTAGAGGTCAGATGCTGGTCCAGTAGAGTCAGATGTTGGTCCAGTAGAGTCAGATGTTGGTCCAGTAGAGTCAGATGTTGGTCCAGTAGAGTCAGAGGTTGGTCCAGTAGAGTCAGATGTTGGTCCAGTAGAGTCAGATGTTGGTCCAGTAGAGGTCAGATGTTGGTCCAGTAGAGTCAGGTGTTGGTCCAGTAGAGTCAGATGTTGGTCCAGTAGAGTCAGATGTTGGTCCAGTAGAGGTCAGATGTTGGTCCAGTAGAGTCAGGTGTTGGTCCAGTAGAGGTCAGGTGTTGGTCCAGTAGAGGTCAGATGTTGGTCCAGTAGAGGTCAGATGTTGGTCCAGTAGAGGTCAGATGTTGGTCAGATGTAGCTCTCTACCTGGCTCCTCCCTCTTGTCGTCCAGCTCGTCCTCGGCGGGGGGCGCTTGTTCAGCTGAGGGGGGCAGGGGGCTGGGCACCCAGTAGGTGGTGGAGGGAGAGACTATAGGGCTGCCCACAGCCTGGCCCTACACACACACACACAAACACACACACACACAGATAGACAGACAGAAACAGACACCTCAGATAAGAGTACTGTGTATAAAGAACAGTCCATCTGATGATGGAAATGTGTCTGAAAAGGGAGCCCTTAGCATAAGTGTCTGGCTTTGTGTGTGTGTGTGTGTGCGCACATAATAGCTGTTGTATGTGTAGTGTGTGCGCGCGCGTAATAGCTGTGTATGTGTGTGGTGTGTGTCTGTAGTGTGTGTGTAGTAACTGTTGTGTGTGTAGCGTGTGTGCAGTAGTGTGTGTGTGTGTGTAGTGCGTGTGTATGTGTGTGTAGTGTGTGCGTGTGTGTATGTGTGTATATGTCTCTGTGTGTGTGTGTGTGTAGTGTGTGTCTGTGTCTGTGTGTGTGTAATGCGTGTGTGCGTGTGTGTGTAATGCGTGTGTGTGTGTGTAGTGCGTGTGTTTATGTCTGTGTGTGTGTGTACATGTCTCTGTGTAGTGCGTGTGTATATGTCTGTGTGTGTGTGTAATGCGCGTGTGTGTGTGTGTGTGTGACCGGCAGGGGGGGGAAGGCGTGCTCCTCCCCCTCGTCTATCTGGTAGTAGGTGATGCTGGCCTCCAGGTCCGGACCCTCCTCCTCCCCCTCCTCCGCCACGTAACTGAACTGGCACTCCTTGTTCATGGCCTGCTGCCGCTTGCTACGCCTGGAACACACACACACACACACACGAGTAGCCAATCATGGGACTGGAGTCTTACGTAGCTCTGGGCAGACACTAGAAGCAAATCAGTGACCGGATTCTTAGAAATGGACAGCCAATCACAGACTAGCATCTTGGGTTGAGCAGCCCTTGTGCTGACGGCCGTGATGCGTCTCTCTGAGAAGACCAGCACAGTGTGACGTCAGTCTGTCAATTTAACCAATAGATCTGGAGCAGGCCGGCACAGTGTAACATCTGGAGCAGGCCGGCACAGTGTAACATCTGGAGCAGGCCGGCACAGTCCAACAACTGGAGCAGGCCGTCACAGTCTAACATCTGGAGCAGGCCGGCACAGTCTAACATCTGGAGCAGGCCGTCACAGTCCAACATCTGGAGCAGGCCGTCACAGTCTAACATCTGGAGCAGGCCGGCACAGTCTAACATCTGGAGCAGGCCGTCACAGTCCAACATCTGGAGCAGGCCGTCACAGTCTAACATCTGGAGCAGGCCGGCACAGCCCAGCCTGGCGTCTCTCAACCATCAAATGTCCGGGAGAGCAGCGCTCAACTCACAGTGTGTGTGTGTGTGTGTGTGTGTGTGTGTGTGTGTGTGTCCTACTATGACCAAGAGGAGGTCGTCTGGAAGGTCTCTGCTCTACTCCTGTCTGCTGTGCCCCTGAAAAGAGCTACTATTGTGGGCTGATGGACGTGTGGAGAGGGCTGCTACCGGTGGGGGCTGATGGGAAGGCTGTGGGCTCACCGGGTCCTGAAGGAGTAGTTGTCGTAGGTCTGGTAGCACCGCTTGCCTGGGTGGGGGTAGTACATCTCTGGACCAATCAGGTGAGGCCGGTTCAGGAAACGACCGGAACTTCTGGCCAGAACACAAAGAGACGACACACACCGACAGGATTGACAGATACCCCCCTCCCCCCACACACACACACACCCCACACACACACCCCCCACACACACACACACACCCAACGGGATTGGCAAAGACAACACACACACCAATGTGAGAGAATGAACAATTTAACCAATAAATGAGCCCAAGACCGAGATGAAAATAGCTAATCACGCCCTCTAGTGGCCTGCTAGGCATTTTTCTCTCTTCCTTGAAAAGTCCTTAAATTAGAATAATGACAAACCTAACGAAATACATGATACTTTTGTAAGGCATAAAAGATCAGATTTACCTACCATAGCTTGTAAATAAATATTGTTTATACTCATTTACCCAAGTTACTGTACGTGCACTCATTTCATTACAGCTCAGTGTAGAGAAATGGTAAATGGTAAATGGACTGCACTTATATAGCGCTTTTCCACCTTAGCGGCACTCAAAGCACTTTACAATGGCCTCTCATTCACCCATTCACAAACACATATTCACACACCAATGGCGGCAGCTGCCATGCAAGGTGCTAACCTGCTCATTGGGAGCAATTTGGGGTTAGGTGTCTTGCTCAAGGACACTTCGACATGTGGACAGTCGGAGCTGGGATTCGAACCGCTGACCCTTCGATCATTGAACGACCCGCTCTACCAACTGAGCTACAGCCGCCCGGAAATGCATCGATACTAACACATGCCTTATTGTGCTCTGACGACACTCAACACCATGCCTCGTGACATGGCCGCCTCGTGACAACACTGGTAGTTTCGGGGGGGCCAACCACCCCCCCTAGAGGACACCCTGGTGAATGAAGCAGACAGACAGGGACCAGACTGACCTGGGGGAGCCGTAGCCCCGTGGAGGTTTGGGCGGGGGGGGGTGGGGGTGGTGGTAGTGTTCGTAGGGCAGACCCCCGGGGTGGGGCAGGGGGGCCTGTAGGCCGGGGGCCGGGCGGCCGGGGGGGAGCCCCCCAGGGCCGGGCTGGAAACGGGGGGGCAGGCCTGGCTGGGGGGGCCGGCTGTATGACACCATCAGCATCTCCTTACCCCGCAGCCTGCGGAAGAACCGCCTCCGGCCACGCCCCTCCGAATCTGGGAGGGGGAGGAGCGAGAGGCGGGGTTAAGAGGACCAGTACCTCCTCGGCCCTGGAGCTTTGTGTACATTATGGTAAAAACATCCATGATTGATATTCTTGGTTCTCCAGGGTTCTACATACATACCCAGTTCTCCAGGGTTCTTCAGCTTCACACCTAGTTCTGCAGGGTTCTAAAAAGGTACACACCTAGATTCTAAAGCTACAGTACATATCCGGTTCTCCAGGGTTCTACACCTATGTGCTTACTTCTCAAGGGTTCTTCAGCTACATACCTAGTTCTCCAGAGTTCTAGGGGTATGCAACCCGTTCTTCAAGGTTCTAAGGCTACGTACTCAGTTCTCAAGCTACATAACCCAATTCTTTACAGCTACATACTCATTCTTCAGTTTGCTGTTCTCTAGGGTTCTAAGGGTACATGCCCAGTTCTCTAGGGTTCTAAGGGTACATACCCAGTTCTCTAGGGTTCTAAGGGTACATGCCCAGTTCTCTAGGGTTCTAAGGGTACATGCCCAGTTCTCTAGGGTTCTAAGGGTACATGCCCAGTTCTCTAGGGTTCTAAGGGTACATACCCAGTTCTCTAGGGTTCTAAGGGTACATGCCCAGTTCTCTAGGGTTCTAAGGGTACATGCTCAGTTCTCCAGGGTTCTACGGGTACATACCGAGTTCTCCAGGGTACTGGTCCGGCCGGGTGCATGAGGGTCCCTTGCGACTGGGTGTGAAGTTCCAGGCAGGGACGGGGTTGACGGGCTTCAGGTTGGTCAGAGACACCAGGTGTCTGAACACACACACACACACACACACACACACCGTTTCAACCGACCGTCTACTTTCAACCGACCGTCTACTGCTGAATCTAACAGTGATAAAGGAAGGTTCTGCGTTCTCACTTCTCTCCCAGCTCCTCGATGAAGACGGTGACGGCGGTGGTGTGCGTTCCCACTTCCTGGATGAAGGCGTTGTAGAACTTCCCCTTGGGATCCAGACGCACCTGGGAGGAAAACAACAACTTTGATTGCTCACAATTATATTTATATATTATGTTATATATATAGGTTATATACGTTTTAACCTGTCTACTGGTACACTGGAGATATAATATAATCTGTCTACCTGGTACACTGGAGATGGATTATAATCTGTCTACCTGGTACACTTGAGATGGATTATAATCTGTTTACCTGGTAAACAAGAGGATATACTGTACAGTAGATTATTCTGTCTAATTTGTAGACTAGCGGATGTAGATTATAATCTATCTGCCTTGTAGATTAGTGGACGTAGATTATAATCTGGTTACTGATACACTGGAGGTGGTTACCTGGCACTTGTCTCCAAGGAAGTATTGTCTTCCAGCAAACACCATATAGTCAGTCTTCTGCATCTCTGGCACACACACACACACAGAAACACAGTCAGTCAGACACGCACAGAAACACACACACACACACACACACGACTCGTCTACTGGGCGAGTCCTTATGCTGTGTTCACACCGGGCACAAATTTTTCCTGCGGCGCGGCGAGTTTACATAGAAAGTCAATACAACTCGCACGAACTGGGCGGCGGGCGGCACGGGCGGTGCGAATCGCAGAACTCGGCGGCCAGGATTCGCAAAAGTTCAATTTTTTGAACTTTCTGCGGCGGATTCGCGCAGTGACCCATTGATCCCGCGGCGAGATTGGGCGGCGCAAATTTTCTCGCGGCACCCAGTGTGAACACAGCTTTAGGCAGCATCCCAGCCTCCCAGGAACAGCCCGGTACCTTTGCGGCTGTCGTGCCACACGTCAAACTCCACGTTCCGGTACAGCTCACTGTCCAGAGCCTTCAGTGCCTTGTAGGGCACGAACAGCCTGGCAGGCAGCTCTGCAGTCTGGAGGGGGTTGAGGGGGCAGGAAAGAGAGAGAGACAGGCAGGGAAAGAGAGAGGGAGAGACGGGGAGAGACAGAGAGGAAGGAGGAGAGGACGAACACCGTCAGGTCAGGGACAGCTGGATGCTCCTGTCTTCTCCTGAGACAGAGCCCTCCTCTGACGGGATCTAGACTCAGTCCCCTCCCCTCACTCCTCAGAACAAGATGGCCGCCCTCCTCACCTTGGCCTCCTCTGCTCCGGCTCTGGCCTTCTCCTCCGAGCTCCAGGGGCCTCCGAGCTCCCAGTCTTCCCTAAAGCAGCACACCAGGCTGGATTAACACCACCCAGGCCATGGATTAACACCACCCAGCCCATGGATTAACACCACCCAGGCCATGGATTAACACCACCCAGCCCATGGATTAACACCATACAGCCCATGGATTAACACCACCCAGGCCATGGATTAACACCACCCAGCCCATGGATTAACACCATACAGCCCATGGATAAACACCACCCAGGCCGTGGATTAACACCACCCAGCCCGTGGATTAACACCACACAGCCCGTGGATTAACACCACCCAGCCCGTGGATTAACACCACCCAGGCCGTGGATTAACACCACCCAGCCCGTGGATTAACACCACCCAGGCCGTGGATTAACACCACCCAGGCCGTGGATTAACACCACCCAGGCCGTGGATTAACACCACCCAGCCCATGGATTAACACCACCCAGCCCGTGGATTAACATGGGTATTTTAATACTAAGTATCAGAGTAGCTCTTTATTATGTTTCATTATGCTTCTATTGTCCTATTGTGTTGTCTACTGTGTTTTTTGTATTGATTGAAATGGAAAGCACTTTGGTCAACTCTTGTTTTAAATGTGCTCTATAAATAAAGTCGGATTGGATTGGATTTTGGTGTCATCCTGAGTTAGCTACAGGCTACAGTGTGAGCTACCTCTGAGCTCTTTCCTCCAGCATGTCATCACCAGCGTCTTCACTGCACACAGATGGGCTGTTCCTATAGCGACGACCTCCGCCCCGGAAGGTCTCCAGGGCGGCTTGTAGCTCCGCCTCCTCCACGCCCATCACACGCGTGTACAGCATCTCGTACAACACAGCTTTAAGGGGTGCGATTGGTTGAAAAGACAGTGGGAGGAGTTTGATTAGTCGACAGGACGGTTGTAAGAGACGTATTCAAAATGGCGGACGGACAAACTCACACTGGCAGAGACCAGCGACGACAGGGTAGTTCTTGGGACACACGATGTCATAGTGGCCGTTGTTGGAGCAGCAGAGCGTGATCTAAAGACAGGAAATCAGCAGCAGTTAAACTCAAGTCAACAGACTATTTGGTCCTAGAGCGCCATCTAGTGGTCACACACCTGGTCCCTGAAGAAGTCCTCCCCGGTGATCTCTGTTGGCTGCTTCCCAGGATACCTGTATATGAGGAAGCGATGCCTGGCGCGCGCACAGACACACACACGCACACACACGCACGCACGCACGCGCACACAAATTCTTTTTTTAGGTCCGCATTTTTAAAAATTAAAAATACATTGCAGAGGCACAAATATAGTTCCATTGCTGTCATGTTGATGGGTCGTTTCACAAGTGTCACATTTTATAGATACGAACAAGCATCGAGGATGTACACAACATGCTCACATGCACGCGCACACACACGCATGTACACACACAGTCATTCAACCTCCAATAAGAGGAGAATGATGAAGGTGAGGTCACATTATCACAGGTACTGCTCACATACCTGTAGAACAAAGACAAGGCCTTGATTTCCACTTGTCCCGCGGTTTCCTGAGGAAAACAGAAGCAATCAAATCAATCAAATCAAATCTAAATGTATTTATAGGGGAAGCTAGCTCACTGGGTAAGGCGCGCCCCATATGAAGGCTAGTCCTTCGCGCGGTGGACCCGGGTTCGATTCCCGGCTCGGGTCCTGTGCCGCATGTCCTCCCCCCTCTCTCTCTCTCCCACGTTTCCTGTCTCTCTCGAACTGTCATGTCCCATTAAAGCTGAAGAAGCCCTAAAAAAAAATCTTTAAAAATGTATTTAAAAAGCAAGTTTAAAACGACAGCAGTCGACCAAAGTGCTGTACAAAGGTGGGTCCTGGGTAAAAACATTGATCAACAAAACAAGGAAATTACAGCAAACAATACAGACATGGAACATAAACAAGGCTTGAGCACAGTGATGCCGTGAGAGCAGGGTCACGTGTGGCACACTGCAAAAAACATTAGTTAAAATACAAGAAATAAATACTGAATTTGAGGAGAGATTAATTAATACTAGTGAAATTATCTGTCCATATAGCAAGATAATTTTACTTGATAAGAAGTCTTAAAATAAGGTTCGAGTCTAGAAATAAGATAGAAACTAGTAAAAAAAAACAACTTTAAAACAAGATAATTAATCTCTATTTCAAAATCTAAGATTTTAAATCTTGGCAAGCGCAGAGCAATTTGCAGAGTACTGTGGGCTGTAACATGCAGCAGAGGTGGTTTGGGTCCTGAGACAGGTCCTCAGCCCTAGAGCATATCCTCTTGGTCTAGTGTTTGTGGTGCTGGATCGTGGTGACGCAGGTTTGATCCCACCAGGGACCCTTACCTTGGGATCCTCCAAACGTTCCAAGTACTTCTCAAACGAACCTTCAACAAACTAGAAACCATTGAGAAAACATAATTGATCAAAATCAACAGGGATTATTAAAGTATCTATCTATTGATTAGGAGAAAAGACAGATAGTAGATTGTTTGGGGAGGGGTAGATTGTTTGGGGAGGGGTAGATTTTTTGGGGATGGGGGGGAGTGTAGTAGTGAACTCACAGGTTCGAAGTTGCAGCGGTTTGCCCTCATGAAGTTCACACAATCTTTCCGGATTTTAGGGTGGTAGTTCTGAGAGTAGTAGATCTAGGAGAGAGTATAGTTGAGTGTCAGTATTGTGGTGGTAGTTGTGATAGTATTGTGGTGGTAGTTGCGATAGTATTGTGGTGGTAGTTGCGATAGTATTGTGGTGGTAGTTGTGATAGTATTGTGGTGGTAGTTGTGATAGTATTGTGGTGGTAGTTGTGATAGTATTGTGGTGGTAGTTGTGATAGTATTGTGGTGGTAGTTGTGATAGTATTGTGGTGGTAGTTGTGATAGTATTGTGGTGGTAGTTGTGATAGTATTGTGGTGATAGTTCTGATAGTATTGTGGTGGTAGTTGTGATAGTATTGTGGTGGTAGTTGTGATAGTATTGTGGTGGTAGTTGTGATAGTATTGTGGTGGTAGTTGTGATAGTATTGTGGTAGTTGTGATAGTATTGTAGTGGTAGTTCTGATAGTATTGTGGTGGTAGTTGTGATAGTATTGTGGTGGTAGTTGTGATAGTATTGTAGTGGTAGTTCTGATCGTGTCAGTATTGTGGTGGTAGTTCTGATAATGAGCATACTGAACTGATAATGAGCATACTGAACTGATAATGAGCATACTGACCTGATAATGAGCATACTGAACTGATAATGAGCATACTGACCTGATAATGAGCATACTGAACTGATAATGAGCATACTGAACTGATAATGAGCATACTGAACTGATAATGAGCATACTAAACTGATAATGTAATCGTACGGGGGGTGAAGAGATGCTGACATGACAACAATTTAACATGTCAAATCTACCTTGTGTTAAGTCCACTTTTGGCGTTTGTGTGTGTGTGTGTGTGAGCGTGCGTGAGGGGGTTCATGTTTATTTACTTAATTAAACCAGAGTGTACAGCATTTTTGTGCAATCTATGTGTAATAAGAATGTAAAAATAAAACATAATTGATGTATACTGTCTTTACGCCTGTGACAAATTGAACAAAATAGAAATTTGACAGCCTGAAATTTGTTTGCCCTCCACCCAGTCCCAGAGGTCAAATCTGAAACGCCTCCATGTCTGAAAATAAACTTCAAGGTTTATAGAAACACTGGAGAAAATGTCATGCTTTGTCATAAAATGCAGAATACCATTCCATATACGAGCTTAGGACCTGCTTCACTAGTCCAGCTAATTAAGGACAGTTGAGCAGCTAATTAGCAGGGTCAGGTGTGCTCCAGGTAACCGTTGGGGTGTGAGTGAAGCTCCAGGCGGTAGGATACTCTCCTACTGGACTGAGGTTGGGAGAACCATCATGGCGTGCCTAAGTCTACCAGGCATAACAAATAACAATAATAAAACGTTCCTGTTTGTGAAGATAACTTGTAGGAATTAACAACAAAAGCATGTAGGCTATAAAATAGACTTTGCTCAAGTTTGCCTTGTAGGCTAGCAAGCATTTACAGTAGCTTAATATTAGCTAGCCACCTTTTGCTAGTCATCCTCCCATTAAAGGTGAACATACCGTGGCCCTAGACTGCCTCGTTGCTGAATCTACTTACCAGCTCAGAAACCGCTCGAAACAGACAAGACGCGTCCCGTGCCATCATTTTCCGGTAGAGACCGATGCTGGCCAGATACTCGTCCATGTTTGCGAAGTATTTCTTCATGGTTTTCTGCATTTTCAACAAAAACAAATTATATGAGCTTCATTACTTCATACGTTGTCGACAAAGAAAATGAAGTTCGAAAGTTTCCTTTCGGGTTGGGGGAACCACACAGGTGATTCAAATCAGTCACTGACGACTGTTTTCCCGTCACTAGCAGATGACCAACCGGCTACAGCTGTAACTGGGTGAAGTTCCCAGAGTTTATCATTTAAATATTTTTGTTAAATATTTTGAGACACCCTTATATTTTAGGCATTCTAGCCTACGCCTAAAGACTAGACCATTTTAGTTTCATATCACCATTTTCAAATTAGTAGCATAAACCTTGACATCAAATCGGTTGCTTTGCTATATAGGCTATTAGGCCTGCCTTTCTTTCATCCGCTCCCACTGTGTGCCAGGTATAGCCACGTCTGGAGCCTATTTCTCCATGTAATGCTGTCTGCACCCAGAAAGACCCTTTTCCGTGGAGTGGGCAGCCTAGCCTGGCCTACACAAGGGAAGACCACGCGCATGGAACGGTTGGGGAATTGGGCGTCTGGTGATGACTAATTACTTAGTGATTATTATTATTAGGCCTGTTATTATTATTAGTATTGGTATTAATATTATTATTAACAATAGCATTTTGATAATAACAATATTAATTAATAACAATAATGATAATAATAGTGTATTTTATGTGTAGGCCTAAAGCACGTTTCATAAAACTCGAAGTGTTCTTTCTTTGCTGTACGACCACGTGATGAGGAGGACAGGACAGGAAGCTGTAGATCTAGTGCAAAGACCGAGCATAAACGGACATGCTGCTTCTTTTGTGCCATGAAACATGAACTTGGGCCTATATAGGGCACACAGTTATTGCAATTAGCTTACACCTGGGACACGTGTGTGTGTGTGTGTGTGTGTGTGTGTGTGTGTGTGTGAGAGAGAGAGAGAGAGAGCGAGAGAGAGAGAGAGAGAACAGACCGTTATGCTGCAAATAATATAGGTCGGTGACTGATTCACTAGGCCTACTTAAAAGTAAGTCTATAAATCAAACTACTTGCACACACACCGTGTCATGTGTCAGACTTCTAATTTCTGAGCTCGCGAAAGATGCCGCGAGGGCTCATTAAAGATCAAAAATGTTTCTTTAAAGGTTCTTACAAAATATAGGCCTAGTTTGTAATTATTGTGTTTTTATGGGACCTACATAGCAGTCCAATTTACGGTGCTACGTGAATTTGTTTTACATAAGTTAACGGTTATGTCTCACTGATTGGGAGGCTCACTAATTAATCTGCTCACTAATTCAGTGGAACATTCAGTGTTTATGGTCCTTTGAACTCCATCTTGTGAATATAGCCTACCTCGCTAACAGACTTGAGACCAATGGGGTCTCATAACATATTGTACTTTTCCTAACATCTTACTACTCAGTTGTTCTACAGGCCTCATTATGAAAGGGTGGCGGGTGAGATGATGGATATGTTTGGCTTTGACATGCACTGTATTTTACACTGTCCTGTCTTTTGCACTCGAATGTTTTATCCTTCCACATTGTCTATTGCTGTTTATTTATGCACCAACGGTCCAGAACAAATTCCTAGTATGTGTGAAAACCTACCTGGCTAAATAAATCAGATTCTGACTGATTCTGATTTACTTTGGCTCGGCACGACAGTATCACATCCCAATTGTAGACGTTGAATCCACCGCGAGAGGGCAGTAAAGCTCAACACAAGCTCGAGCGCTCCTCTCCCTCCCTCCCTCGCGCTCCTCTCCCTCCCTCCCTCCCTCCCTCGCTTCCTCCCTCCCTCCCTCCCTCTCTCTCCTCCCTCCCTCCCTCTCCTCCGTGGTTGGATCCGCGTGCTGTGGAGAGTTCACTGAGGCACCGAGGCAGCGCGTGATAACTTTTATTGAAGAGGCAGAAAATTGTTTTGATCATATATCTATTTAGTTATTTTTAACTAATTACCTGGAGTACAGGAGGTTAATGACAAATCACAGCATGGCCCAAGATCAAAAGAACCACATGCATTTGTTTGCATTTTGTATCATGTCTTTATAGCTTAATTTAGAGAAGGCCTAATAGGCAACATAGACTATACAGCCCATTTCAAGTAGGTTAGTCTGATGGTGCACATGCCTGTAGCCTACATTCCTTCATGATTTCACGAGCTTTGTAAGTTGTCTTTCATGAAGGCCTGTAGCTACATTTTTTACTTTAGAGATTTGACACAGCCTCCCATCGCATGGACCAGAGATGCTGCTGTTACTATAGTTACTACACTGCAGCCAACATCCCCCTCTGGCCTAGCGGTGTAGGCCGATAGTAATGTAGGCTAGCGGAGGGTGAACTCAAATCTTTTTAACATGAGGCTTCCCAAAACAGCTGCTAAACAGTCAGTGTTGTTGACTTCTGAGTTGAGGCTATCATACAACAGCAGCAATAGTGTGAAATAGCTTACTAGATCTACACTTTACAAATTCGACCAGATATTATTCCAACCGCAAAGGACAAAGGGCAGCCTAATTAGCCCTATTTAACATCACCTAGGTTACCATTTGATTGAAGCATAGGGTAGTAGGCGGTCTTTGAAGTTTCTTCTTTCAATCTTTCACTTGGAGTTTTGGTTAGGCCTACAGGAATGGCATGACAGAATTTAACGTGATTCGTATTCACAAAAGACTACAATTACAGTACAATTACAGTATTTGTGCATGATTTTATAATTGTGGATGGATATTACTTGCCAAATCCAAATTCAAGTGTATTACCAATGTAGCCTATATGGTTTACATATAGGCTACTAGGAATTTGACTAAGGTAGACTAATGGCATGCACTGATGGAACAAATAGGCCTAAACAACAACAACAACAAACAAAAAAACACCACAAACACATTTAGGCCTAATAAGTGGTAGGCTACTAGCCTACTAAATTACACTTCTAACATTAGCCTACAACAATAGGCCTACTGTGAAATTTCAAAACATTCAAAATGTCTATGCTAAATCATGTCAATGCAGCTAAGAGTTTCGGGTGAACTAAACTAAACTTTGAGAGTGAATGAGCTAGCCTAAGGATTGGTGTAAGATTTCATAATCTTTAGGTAGGTAGGTAGCCTACAGTAGCCTATGTGGTAGGCTGGTAGGTAGGTAGCCTAAGTAATTGCAGAGGTTTATTTAGCCTATAGGTCTAGCTACCTTAAAGCTCGCCTCCAGTCTTCCTTCGGCTCGATGCGGCTGGCATGCAAGCGTAGCCTACTGCACGTGCACCCTGAAACAGACGCGCGTTCAGGTCTGAGAAGAACTTTCAACTGGACACTGACCAGAGATCAGATTTGTAAGCAGTGTCCGCGTGGTCCTAACGCCTGCTTGTTTATGGCCTAGCAGGTGCTGTTTTGTGTGTTTTTTTAAGTGTAAAGTTGACCATTTTTGTGTTTTGTATGTAGGCATACGATATTTCGGGAGGCTGATTGAAAATAGAGAGTTGAATCCTCTCTAAATGCCCTAACGACGCTCCTGATCGATGTAACTCAGATAATGAACCGTCATCAGACTAGGTTCTGCAAAGCACTTCATGGCTGTAGCCTAGGCTATATGAACACGGCGTTAAAAGTGGTTGTCCCGCTTTGGTTGTAGGCCTACATTACCCCCCCCCCTCCTCTCTCTCTCTCTCTCTCATGTTTTTTTTTTTTTTGCATGGGAAACACACGTCTCTCGCTCTCTCTCTGGTTCCGTCAGAAGACGGAATGGCCTAATCTTTTTCTTTCTGTGGTCTGATAATGAACATCTGGAGACAAGGTGCCCAAAACTGAAACACGGAAGAAAATGAGTAAGAAAAAGGGCAATAAAACGGATGGCCCTTATTTTTTATGGCTCCAATATTAAGTCTTCTGAATGTAGCCCTTAGCGCTTCATAATCAACAAATAAAACGGATAGACTACAGTAGGACTGTAGAGTTGAACTGAGGGATTTAGCAGCTTCCTCAACAATTCGTTTGCTTAATTAAACCTCGCGCTTTGATCTCGAGGTAAAAGGTTTAATCAGTCTCCTTGTTAGAGGTTAAATGTTTTGTTTGTGGATTCAATTGTCTCAAGATGCATGGGTTGGAAAACCCGAATCCCTTATGCATCGCGCGTAGCATGCTTGGTAAATGTAATAAAGAGCACAATAATTGTTGAGGAAAATATCTTTTATCTTTCGAATTAAGGAGGCTGATTAAAAATCATGTTCTCAGATTAAAGTGTTTTCCCGTCCTTTATCTGATCGTAGTGCTGAGAGCAGCTCGCGGCGGTTTTATAAACCAGCACCGATCGGATGATATGTAGGCTGTGTTAGCGGAGACGCTGTTAACGGGGGACTATGTTAACGGAGACGGTTGTTAACTGTTCCCAACGACTGGATGTTTCAATCCGGGCTTTTCATAAATCACAAGCACCGTGTGTTTGTAGTTGGTCTCCGGCCGTCTGGAGGGGCGGGGTTAGGGGGGACTAGCCCGCAGCCTGCTCCCAGCAGGAGGCCAGGCCGACCGGCGTTAACACGTCAAACTCAGACAGAATAGTTAGCCTAATTATAACAGCAGGATTACAACCCTTTTTCATTTTATGACCAAGTAGGTGACATTTCCTAAATCAATATTTTCTCAAGATTTTAGTTTATTCTGGACTCGATTCTATGATTCTATTAAACGCAGCCTATGGGGTCTATCATTAGGGTACTTTGTTGTGAACGCCAGTCAACTGTGTAAACTAGGAGCAACATTTACTTTGATAATTTAATTAGTAGCCTATTTTTTTCCCGGCCCTTCATCCAGATTCTCACATTAGTAGCCCGTGCTGTCCCGTGCGCCAGGGAGCGGCAGAGTGATTGGAGTGCACCGGCCCGGTCCCGGTAGTGTGAGGCTGTGTATTTGCCTAAAAGCCGTAGGCGACGCACGGGCATCACGGTAGCTTCGCTGTCTCCCGCTTCCCCCCCCCTCCACCCTAATGGATGGCGAAACACTCACACACTCAATTCTTTTAATGAAAATACTGCATTAATTTTATTTTGTGGCGTGTCATTGTAATTCAGGAGATGTTTTTAATCTCCAGATTGCCCGGGAACAACTAACCCATCTGAAGAACATTTGGCAGCAGCCCATCACGCGGAGCGCGCGGCCAGCGGCTGTCGTTATTGAATGCCGTTGTCAGGATCGGTATTACAGGCCGTCTTCACGTGAATAATAACGTATTGGGTTTTAAATAGGACGGAAAGTGAGCCTGGGAGCAGAGAGACGCGGGGATAATAAACCCACATTAAACCGCGTCTTCATCTCCATCAGTTTAGTTGATTTAATCTCCTCCCGTGGACCGCGGGGATGAGGGCTCTGTGTCGAGCACCGCTCAGACAGGCAGCTCAGCTCAGAGAGGTACATACTCTGACTACGGTAGCCTGCCTACCTAGACGGGCAGGATAGCAGACAGACAGACAGACAGACAGATAAACAGACAGACAGGCAGACAGACAGGCAGACAGACAGGCAGATAGACAGACAGGCAGATAGACAGACAGACAGATAAACAGACAGACAGGCAGACAGACAGACAGGTAGAGTAGCAGACAGGCAGACAGACAGACTATAGAGCAGTGTAGCCTACTCTGTGGTTGACTGAGCTAATCTTGGTTCTCAAGGAGTGGTAGATGAATGTGTGTCTGGGACTTGTCCCAGGTGTACCAGGGCCAGGGTCAGGGTCTTGTCCCAGGTGTACCAGGGCCAGGGTCAGGGTCTTGTCCCAAGTGTACCAGGGTTAGGGCCAGGGTCTTGTCCCAGGTGTACCAGGGCCAGGGTCTTGTCCCAGGTGTACCAGGGCCAGGGTCAGGGTCTTGTCCCAGGTGTACCAGGGCCAGGGCCAGGGTCAGGGTCTTGTCCCAGGTGTACCAGGGCCAGGGTCAGGGTCTTGTCCCAGGTGTACCAGGGCCAGGGTCAGGGTCTTGTCCCAGGTGTACCAGGGCCAGGGTCAGGGTCTTGTCCCAGGTGTACCAGGGCCAGGGTCAGGGCCAGGGCTAGAGTCAGGGTCAGGGTCAGGGCCAGGGCTAGAGTCAGGGTCAGGGTCAGGGTCAGGGCCAGAGTCAGGGCCAGGGTCAGGGTCAGGGCCAGGGTCAGGGTCAGGGCCAGGGTCAGGGTCAGGGTCAGGGTCAGGGCCAGGCTGGAGGCAGCGCTACTGTAGCTTCTCTCCAGGCCTCAGGGGCAGCCGGACAGCAGAGAGGAGGGGAAACTGAAAAGGACATTTCCTTTCTGAAACAAAAGGATGTGTTTTTTTGTTTTGTTTGTTTGTTAGTTTTTTTTAAAGCAAGGTACCTTTGAATTATTCACATTATGGACATACACCACACACACACACACACACACTGAGTGGTCCGTATTTATAACACACTCTGCATTTTATTGGTTTCCGCAATAATAGCCCAGGCGTCGCTCCATTCGTCCATTCCAGAAAACGTCGGTGGCCGCATGGCCATCCGTACAAAATAACTTATTTAAGGCAAATTCATCACTGCCACAATCTACTCTCTCTCTCTCTCTCTCTCTCTCTCTCTCTCTCTCTCTCTCTTCACTCTCTCTCTCTCTCTCTCTCTCTCTCTCTTCGCTCTCTCTCTCTCTCTCTTCGCTCTCTCTCTCTCTCTCTCTCTCTCTCGCTCTCTCTCTCTCTTCGCTCTCTCTCTCTCTCTCTCTCTCGCTCTCTCTCTCTCTTCGCTCTCTCTCTCTCTCTTCGCTCTCTCTCTCTCTCGCTCTCTCTCTTCTCTCCCTCTCTCCCTCTCTCCCTCTCTCTCTCTCTCTCTCTCTCTCTCTCTCGTTGGTGACATGTATTGGTACAGTGTGGCTTTTATCCTGTCCCCATCCCAGTGCTGAGCAGACAGTTTTGCCCGGCTGGCTGGTGAATGTTTTAACAGGGCTGCTCGCCCCTCGGTGTGGAGGAGAGGGGGGGGGGCGAATGTAGAACAACATAACAGCCATGGAGAATGAACCTCAGTCCATTTGGACGTTAGTGGAGGAAATGGATTTAACTGACAGCCGAACAGACACGCACGCACGCACACACACACACACACACACACACACACACACACACACACACACACACACACACACACACAATGCACTCGTACTCTCACAGAGAGCTGATGTAGTTGAGCGTACAAGAGAACAGAGGGATGGGACAGATGGGAGAGAGAGATAGAGATCAAGTTAAAGAGGGAAGGAGAGAGAGAGAGATCGAGTTAAAGAGGGAAGGAGAGAGAGAGAGAGAGATCGAGTTAAAGAGGGAAAGAGAGAGAGGGAAAGAGAGAGAGATGCTGAAAGCCTGGTGTGTTGGGTGATAATTAGCAGCGCTGAAAGAGGACTTGTAATACAGGCTTGTTGTAACGTGTTGTTGGGTCTGGACCGCCAGCTCCACCCCTGCAACCATTAGTAATGGATGACCTTTAACTGCTTCACCAGACGCTGACGACCGAAACAAGCGTCCCCATGGTTGACTTGTGTCACATCCTCTCAGAGGACAGAGCTGAGCTGTCCCTGGGAGGGAGGGAGGGGGGGGGGGGGGGGGGGGTCGGAATAATCCTCCCTCCCTCCCCCCCTCCATCCATCGCAACATCGGCTTTAGCTCGGCAGGCTAGCTCAGTGTTGCATCATGGGAGAGCACAGATTACACACTCAGCCTTGGAGGCGGATGCAGCAAACTCCCAGAATTCCCGTTTTCAATGTCTGCCTCACCTAGGAACAAGAGACTGTTGTTTTGTTGTTGTTGTTGCTGCTGTTTATGGAAAAGGAAGTAAAGTATAACCTCTCCCCCAGTCCCAGCTCGGAGCAGGCCCTTCTCCAGACCCATCCATATACATCTATTTACTCTCTAACACTTCAAAGGGTCCGGAGAGTGGGGGAGGAGAAGGGGAGGAGAGGGAGGAGGAGAGGGAGGAGAGGGTGGGCTGGGTCCCCTACAGGGCCCTGTAATAGGTGTTGTTATGGGTGTGTGTTGTTAGGTGTGTGTGTGTTGTTAGGGAATGTGTACAGTACAACAGTAAAAGGATACTTCAAAGCGGCGCGGTGGAGGGTGGCCGAGCCGGTGGATTGTTCCGGATCGTTCCAGGCTGCGCCGGTCTGCTCCGGTTCCTAATCCTCAGAGCGCCGCACTAACCTTTAATTAGGATGATGATAAAACTGAAATAACGATCCCACCATGGAGACCAGGGGACCGGACCTCTGCTCAGCACTAGCACAGCCCGCATCTCCACTGATATCTCCCGCATCTCCGCTGATATCTCCCGCATCTCTACTGATATCACCTGCATCGCTACTGATATCACCTGCATCTCTACTGATATCACCTCCATCTCTACTGATATCACCTGCATCTCTACTGATATCTCCCGCATCTCCGCTGGTATCTCCCGCATGCTCGACTGCCTGTCTGTCTGTCTGTCTGCCTGCTTGTGTCCGTCTGTCTGTCTGTCTGTCTGCCTGCTTGTTTGGTCTATCTGATTGCTCATCTGTCTGTCTGCCCGCTTGTGTCTGTCTGCCTGCTTTTTTTTGCTTGTCTGGCTGTCTGTCTGTCTGTCTGTCTGTCCTTGAGATGTTGTGATCCAACTCTTTTTTCCTCTTGTTGAATAACCTACTATTTACTGACCTAATCGTGTTTTAGATCAGCCTTTTATTACCATATTTGCCAGTCTGATTTACCCCCCCTTCTAATGTTGGTGCTTCTGGCTACACACAGGAAGGAAGTCATCTGAATGTAGTAATGATAATATTTGACCATGAGTCATGACCACCAGATCTGTCCACAGATAGAGACTGCGAACAGCTCTGTAATCTTTGAATGTCCGTCTCACTGTGAGTCTTTCCATAAGATTCCACATCTAAATGTTAGTTTTAGAACTTTCAACATTCCAAGCAGTTACAAAACAATCACATTTAATTCCGGAACTTCTCAAAATTGTATTGTGTGTGAAACAGGCTAAGACTACAGACTAAAAACACCCACAATGCACTGCTGTTAATACTGGCTAAACACAACGCTTTCCATATATGGACCTTTCTTCTCAGATGAACATACTGTATGTAATGGATCAGACAGGATGTGGATTAAGGCTGTCATTGTATCACCACTCCATACAGCCAATCAGAGGTTATCATCCAGACACTTCTCCATACAGCCAATCAGAGGTTATCATCCTATCATTACTCCATACAGCCAATCAGAGGCTGTCATCCTATTACTATTCCATACATCCAAGTGTACTGTCTAGTGATTGGTTTGAGTCCAGGATCTAGTGTCTTGTGTATGGTCTAGTGTCCAGGCTTTTGTGTCTAGGGTCAAGGAGCTAGGGTCTAGGGTTGAAAACCTAGGGTCAAGGAGGTAGGGTGTGAGGTTGAGTGTCTAGGTTCTAGCATCTAGGGTCTAGCGTCTACTGTCTAGCTTCTAGAGGTTGGTTTGGTATGGGGCCTAAGGTCTAACGCCTAGGGTCGGAGGTTGAGCGTCTAGGTTCTGGTCTGGGCCACGGCCAGTGTCTCTAGGGGGCGCTGTAACATCTCCAGCTGACAGACTTCCTCTCATTCACAGATGTGCTCCGTGAAAACCTTCTCTGAACGTAGCTCGGTTTATCTGGAATAGCTGGACATGAACTCAGCTGGCTGGTCTTCATACAGGATGTGATCTTGGGCCAAACAAGAGCTCTCTCCCCCCTCCCTCCCCCCTGAACATGTCTTTTTATACATCTCGTGAGAACGCCGAGCGGAGCCGTAATGTGTTTTCCATGATTAGCCTGATGGAGGGAAACAGTCCGGCATCATCAGGGGAGGGGTTGCGAGCGACGGGGTGGGTGGGGGGGGGGGGGTCAGGGTTGGGTAGCGGGAGGTCACGGGAGGTCACGGATACAGAACTTGGGCTGAGGAAGGTCTGTCTGCTTGACTGTCTGCCTATGTACCTGTCTGTTTCTCTGTCTGTCTGTCTGTCTTCCTGTCTGTCTGGGAGGCCAGACACCAGAATACACACTAGAGACACTGTTTCAAGAGAAGACATCCAGCTGTAAAGGTCACATTGTGTATTTTAATTCACCAATAATAAACAAAGCTGCAAATATAGTATTGGTAAAGATTCAAATAATGTGTGGAATGATGATGTATGAAAATGGAGACTGCAGACAGCAGACCAGCTCCATCATGATCAGCGGAACTATCAGAACAGTGCTGGGTGGAACCATTTTGTTCCTGTTGAGGAACCGTCTTAATAAAGGTTCCAGACAGGAACCTTTTCAGGTCAGTTTTAACCCTTTGAGTTCTACATAGAACTTTGCTTCCATAAAGAGCCTTGTACAGTAAATAGGGCTGTTTGGAACCCAAAGGGGTTCTACTGTATGACCTGAAAAGGGTTCTACCTGGAACCTATTTACAGACGGTTCCCCTTCAGGGACACATGGTTCTAAATAGCACTCATTTCTCTGACAGTGAAGAGAGGGTGTTCCGTTCTGTCAGGCCAGCCGCCTGGAGCTCCTCAGCAACCGCAGGCATCCGCACGGGCACCCGGAGGGGTCCTCGGCGACAGCCTGGCTGTGATTGGGCGTGGCAGCCGCTGCCGCCCCCCCCGTCTGGCGGGTGTTCCTCGGGGACATATGGAGGAGCCGGCGTTAACGGCACCAGTGTAACGTGGCCTGACAGGCCCGACATATGCCAACCCTTAATTACACTGGTCCCCCCCCCCCCCCCCCCTCGACTGCTTCCTCCTCCCCAGCCGGCCTTTTCATCACATCACTCCTGGTGGTTCTGTGGTCAACACCCATGTTCTCATCCCTCAGATCAGAGGCCTGGTTTGATTGGACCAGAACAGATCAGAAGACGGGTCTGACTGGACCAGAACACCTCCTGTCCTCCCCACAGCCCTTCGACCCGTCAGGGTTGAGCTCAGTCAGAAATGGGGTTCCCAACCTCTTTTGTAAACGCGTTACTGTCGTTGCCATCTCTACAGGATAGACTCCTTCAACGCCTGCCTGCTTGCTGTTTCCAATAAACAGGTGGTATGTTAGCCTGCTAGCTGGTTAGCACGCTAGCTTGTTCTGGTGGGCAGGCGGTCTGTTAGCCTGATACATCGCTAGCACACTAGCTTGTTCTGGTGGGCAGGCGGTCTGTTAGCCTGATACATCGCTAGCACACTAGCTTGTTCTGGTGGGCAGGCCCTCTGTTAGTCTGCTACATTGTTAGCACGCTAGCTTGTTCTGGTGGGCAGGCCCTCTGTTAGCCTACTAGCTCATTAGCATGCTAGCTTGTTCTGGTGGGCAGGCGGTCTATTTACCTGCTAGTTCGTTAGCATGCTAGCTTGTTCCAGGCTCAGAGTTGATCAATAATAGATGGAGCCTTTCAATATCAGTCTGCCAGTCCTCAGCCCCTCAGAGGGAGGGAGAGGGAGAGAGAGAGGGAGAGAGAGAGAGAGAGAGAGAGGGAGAAACACTGGAAGGATAAAAGGAAGAAGAAAAGGAAGAAGAAAGAGTCAGCTGTGTGTGTGTGTGTGTGTGTCTTGTTTTATCTCTCTAACCAACCATCTCTTCACCTCAGTGGAGACAAACCAAGACCATCCATCAGCTGACTACTGCATTCTGAGACAGTAGGGAGGGACACACACACACACACGCACAAACACACACACAAACACGCACATACACACACACACACGCACACACACACACACACACACACACACAAACACACATGCACACACACGCATACACACACACACAAACACGCACACATACAGTACACACACACACACACACACACACAGACACGCTCATTGTCATCATACTAACTCCACAGACACCACCAACAGTACATTTAAGATGGTATTTTTACTACCATGTCTTATAGAAGCGCACCAGGAGCAGTGTTATTCCCTCTCCTCTCTCCCCCTCTCCTCTCTCTCCCCCTCTCCTCTCCTCTCTCTCCCTCCCCTCTCTCTTCTCTCTCCCACTCCCCCTCTCCTCTCTCTCCCTCTCCCCCTCTCTTCTCTCTCCCTCCCCCCCTCTCTTCTCTCTCCCACTCCCCCTCTCCTCTCCTCCCCCTCTCCTCTCTCCCCCTCTCCTCTCCCTCTCCCTCTGTTCTCTCCCCCTCTCCTCTCCCTCCCCCTCTCCTCTCTCTCCCTCTCCCCCTCTCCTCTCTCCCCCCCCTCTCTTCTCTCTCCCCCTCTCCTCTCCTCTCTTCCCCTCTCCGCTCTCCCCCCCCCCCCCCCCTCCCTCCAGAGCTGCTGACCAGTGCGTTCTCTCCTGCAGGCATCTCTGGCCGTGTACTGGGCCGGTGTTTAAGCCGCGCTGTTTACCGAGCGGCGGAGCGGGAATGAATCAGCGTGCTGATGTGAGGGGACGGTCGCCCGAGGAGCGCCGGGCTGTTTGGGTTGCTGCTGATGATGTCATTCATCACCGGGTGACAGGCCGCCGCGTTCCGCGTACCGAGCCAGAGCGCCGGACGCTCCTCGGACGCTCCTCCCCCTCCTCCCCCTCCCGTACCCTGATACCCTCCTCCTCCTCAACACACTCCCCTACCCCGATACCCCCCTCCCCCTCAACACGCTCCCCTACCCTGATACGCTCCTCCCCCTCAACACGCTTCCCTACCCTGATACCCTCCTCCTCCTCAACACGCTCCCCTACCCCGATACCCCACTCCTGCTCCTCCTCCCCTACCCCGATACCCTCCTCCTCCTCAACACACTCCCCTACCCCGATACCCTCCTCCCCCTCAACACGCTCCCCTACCCCGATACCCTCCTCCTCCTCAACACGCTCCCCTACCCTGATACGCTCCTCCTCCTCCTCAACACGCTCCCCTACCCCGATACCCTCCTCCTCCTCTACCCTGATACCCTCCTCCTCCTCAACACGCTCCCCTACCCCGATACCCTCCTCCTCCTCTACCCTGATACCCTCCTCCTCCTCAACACGCTCCCCCACCCTGATACGCTACTACCCCTCTCCTCCTCTACCCTGATACCCCACTCAGGGCACTTACACACACACATACACACACACACCTACACACACATACACACACACATGCTCACGCCTACAAACACACACATACGCACACGCACGCACACACCTACAAACACAAACACACACACACACCTACTCACACCTACACATGCACACCTACACATACACACACACACACACACACATACACACACACATATGCATTCATGTAGTGTATTATAAACAGTATGTTCTCTCCCATCACCTGTTTTAAACACACACATACATCAGGACCGAAGCGCCTTGTCCTGTTCAGACAGACCGTAAACAGGAATAAACTGGCCAGCATTAAGAAGCAAGGACACAGTCAGCACCCGGACCCGGACACACACACACGCACACACACACACACACACACACACACACACCGGCACAGCCCCAGACATGTAGGCCAGGACAGAGGCTGGAGTTTGACATCTTTTCTGCAAGCAGTGTAAAACTGGAGAAAGGTCAAAATGTACTCCCCCCACACACACACACACACACCAACTCTGTGTGTGTGTGTGTGTGTGTGTGTATGACCACGCGCGTGTGTGTGTGTGCATCGCTACGCCTCCTTGCTTGCGCGCTCTGTGGTAAACGGTGCAGTGTGTGTGTGTGTGTGTGTGTGTGATTTATGCCTGCGAGAGCGTGGAGATGCTGTGTGACATTTACCTGCTGTGGCCCGGCCCAGTTTTGACTGCACGCTTCATTACAGCCGACGCCCCACGAGAGGTCGGACCCGGTAAAAATAACCTGCAGCCCCTCAAACCTGACAAAGTGTAGAATTAGCCCAATTCACATGGCCTTTGCCTCCCTCACCCCTCTCCTCCACACTCCCGTACCCTCAAACACACACACACACACACACGATTCACCCTCATAAGCACAAACATACACACACTCTCTCAGGTAGAACTGAACACACACACACACTCAGGCAGAACTGAAAACACGCACACAATTCACGCTCATAAGCACAAACATACACACACACACACACTCTCTCAGGTAGAACTGAACACACACACACACAATTCATCCTCATAAGCATACACACCCACACACACACACACACGCTCTCAAGCAGAACTGAACACACACACACATTCACCCTCATAAGCATGCACACACACTCATACACTCACACACACTCTCTCGGGCAGAACTGAACACACACACACACACACGCTCTCAGGCAGAACTGAGCACACACACACACACACCCATTCACCCTCATAAGCGAGCATCTTAGCTAGCGTTAGTACAGGATGGGTTAGCACTAGTACAGGATGGGTTAGCTTTGTACAGTGTGGGCTAGCGTAGTACTGTGTGGGCTAGCGTTAGTACAGGGTGGGCTAGAATAGCAGTGTGGGATAGAGTAGTACAGAGTGGGCTAGCCTAGTACAGTGGGCTAACGTAGTACAGAGTGGGCTAGCGTAGTACAGTGGGCTAGCATAATACAGTGGGCTAGCGTAGTACAGTGGGCTAGTGTAGTACAGCGGGCTAGCGTAGTACAGTGGGCTAGTGTAGTACAGGTGGGCTAGTGTAGTACAGGTGGGCTAGCGTAGTACAGTGGGCTAGTGTAGTACAGTGGGCCAGTGTAGTACAGGTGGGCTAGCGTAGTACAGTGGGCTAGTGTAGTACAGGTGGGCTAGTGTAGTACAGGTGTGCTAGCGTAGTACAGTGAGCTAGCGTAGTACAGGTGGGCTAGCATAGTACAGTGGGCTAGCGTAGTACAGGTGGGCTAGTGTAGTACAGTGGGCTAGTGTAGTACAGTGAGCTAGCGTAGTACAGGTGTGCTAATGTAGTACAGTGGGCTAGCATAGTAGTGGGCTAGTGTAGTACAGTGGGCTAGCGTAGTACAGTGGGCTAGTGTAGTACAGTGAGCTAGTGTAGTACAGGTGGGCTAGTGTAGTACAGTGAGCTAGTGTAGTACAGTGAGCTAGTGTAGTACAGGTGTGCTAGTGTAGTACAGGTGGGCTAGTGTAGTACAGGTGGGCTAGTGTAGTACAGTGAGCTAGTGTAGTACAGGTGTGCTAGTGTAGTACAGGTGGGCTAGTGTAGTACAGGTGGGCTAGTGTAGTACAGTGAGCTAGTGTAGTACAGGTGGGCTAGTGTAGTACAGTGGGCTAGTGTAGTACAGGTGGGCTAGCGTAGTACAGGTGGGCTAGCGTAGTACAGGTGTGCTGCAGCTTCTGCTCCGCTCCTTATTGTTTACACATTAACACAGGCTTGTTTGTTTGTGTTTGTTTATGTGGAGCAACAAGTACACAAGTGGCGGGAGTAAACAGCTGGTCTGTGGCCTACCCTCCTCTCTGTTCACTGGAGAAAGTTCCTAACTCCTAACTACGGAGGAAACCATTCTAGATACCCCCCATCTCCTCCTCCTCCTCCTCTCGTTTCACTACATGATGAGAGAGAGGAGAGGAGTGTTAGAGAGAGACAGAGAGAGACAGAGAGAGAGAGAGAGAGAGAGAGAGAGAGAGAGACAGAGAGACAGAGAGACAGAGAGAGAGAGATGCACCTGCTCCGGGAGTCAAGGTCGCGTCTCCCTCTTTTGATCCTCACCTCCTCACCCCCACCCTTCCGTCTTGTTAGTCTTAATCAAATTCTGTGTTTTATAATGAAAATAATGCAAATTTTCAATTTTAATTCCACTGATCAAATAGCCCCTCTACTGAGCTTGTCTTTTCATTAGAGACACGGCCCGTGGTTAATGAAGTATCTGGGAACTCCCCCCTCAGCCAGGGGGAGGGGCACGCCCGCACGCACACATCAAACGGCCCTCGCCTAATTGAAGTGTAAAAAGCCTCTCCTCACCCCTGCCCCGCCCTCACTCCCACCTCATCACCCCTTTCAAAGTTACGTTGTTTTGGGCAGTAGAGTAGAATAGATTAGAACAGAGTAGAACACTGCAACGGATTAGAACAGAGTAGACCAGAGGAGGTATAATAGATTAATACTAATAGAGTAGAACAGAATAGGCCAGATTAGATCAGATTAGACCAGATTAGATCAGATTAGACCAGAGTAGACCAAATTAGACCAGATTAGACCAGATTAGACCAAATTAGACCAGAGTAGACCAGATTAGATCAGATTAGACCAGAGTAGACCAGATTAGACCAGAGTAGACCAGATTAGATCAGATTAGACCAGATTAGATCAGATTAGACCAGAGTAGACCAGAGTAGACCAGATTAGAAACCAGAGGAGTTATGTCACCGCCCTGGGCTGGCCCTGACTGGCAGGTCACATGACCACCTGGTCACATGACAGACAGACAGCACAGAACACGGCAGTCAGGCGCATCTGAATCCAGAACTTTATTACTAAAAGACAACCCGACGACAAATAAAAAACCAGATCTACCAGGAAGTCCAGAAGTAGGTGTTTATTCTTTAGCGTGTTGTGTGCAAGGCTGTGATTCATCATTTAAAACAAGGTCAACAATCTAGCTGCCTGGTCTGGGCTGCGTCCGCTCGGACTCAACAAAGTCCCAGAACTCGTAGAAAATAGATTTGAATCGGCAGCTTTTTTAGTAGAACTTATTTTTTTTCTTTACCAGTGTCATATCTACAGGCATGCTCGCATCGGATGTGCATCGGGGTCAAATCTTCACTTGACTTAAGAATTCTTTTTCTTTTCACTAAAAACGTATCCACTTTATAAGGAGGTCAGAAGAGCAAACGCTAAAGCATCTATACACGTCTTTAAAAACGGAGGAGAGGAGAGAGGAGGCGCAGAGGGAGGCGCAGAGGGAGGAGGGGGCGTCGCCGGCCCGGGAGACGTGTGATTTAGACAGCGGACGTCGTCCCAGGGAGGGGTCAGGGGTCAGGGGTTACAGTATCTAGGGGGAGGGGGCCTCCCTCTGTCGAGCTCTCCTCAGAACTCTGGAGTAGAAACACAGTAGAATCAAATAAACACTGACCACGCCCACGTGGGGAGAAGATGCGCCCGTGCCTAGAGACACCTTTCAACTTTGACCCCTCCTGGAGAGTGGGAGGGGCTGAACCCTACCCAGAACACACCCGGGCATACGAATGGGGAAGGGGGGGGGGGTAACAACTTAGAATAATAAAAATAACAACAACAATAATAAACAACAATAATGATAATCAATAAGAATAATAATAATAGCAGAATAAATCAGCCAGGAGAATAAGTGGAAGAGGAAGTAGGAAGGAAGGAGGGAGTGTGTGGATGGGGGGAGGAGGGGAGGAGGGAGGGGAGGAGGGAGGGGAGGAGGAGGGGAGGAGGGAGAGGATGGAGGGGGGGAGG
>NW_028175703.1:5000-10000 GCF_949987555.1 Borostomias antarcticus
GGTCATTTTCATATCTCCGTTCGACCACTGAGGTTGAGAGTCAAACCCCGTAGGGGAAAGCCAGAGAACTCTCTCCTAAATGAACACATAAATGCCTATTGTCTCATTGAGTGAGGTGAGGGAAGAATTTTTACAGCTTATTTTTCTTGCCCCCGGGTGAAACTGTTTTTTTTGCTTCCCTCTAGAATATGTAGGGTTGGGACCTATGCCCACCCTTCCATTGCTCTCTGTAAAGCACATTGTGTTGCCTCTGTTAATGAAATGCGCTATACAAATAAAGTTTGATTTGATTTCCACCACACGCACGCACACACCTATGGAAGGCAATATGGGTCAAATTGCCTTGCTTTGTACGATGACCTTGAGTGTTCAGAAAGGCGAATTATTATTATTACATTTGTGTGAGTTCCTTCTAGTCTTCTTTCTTGCTGCTCTTGCTGGTTGAATCACCTGATTTTCTTCAAATGTAATACGTTTGGAGAAAGTGCTATGCTATGCAGATTAGCTACTGTAGTGAACATATGGAACGCCGCCTGACGTTTACTTAACACAAACCTCTGGGTGACGTTCCAGCGTGGCTAGCGCCGTATGGCACTGAAATCTCATTAAAAATAAAAACAATGATGAAAACATTTTAACACTAAATACAGAAGTGAACTCTGACCATATGCATACATACACGCACACGCACGCACACACACACACACACACACACACACACACACACACACACACACACACACACACACACACAGTACATTAGCAGTCCTCTTCCTATTCACTAACCGACATTCCCCTGAGACACATTTACAGGCTATCCTAGCATGTCCTTGGGTATAGCTCTCAGACATTTTAGCGCTGTGAAAATGTAGCATGTTGTAGCAGTGCCCAGGGCCGGCTCTAGGTGATGGGGGGGCCCGCCGGGGGGCCCGAGGGTGTGTGAGCGTTACATCCTTCAGTACTCATTTATGAGACATATAGACATATATATAGACACCAGTAATAATCCACTTTAATTGCTATGCACACAATGCTCGGCTAGCTCCTAACTACTGTAGCTTAGCATCACTCTGGGTAGGTTTCTCAAAGTGTGTCTTGCATAAGTTTATTTATAACAGAGCTACCTTTTTTCATTTTGTAAACCCTTGAAAGAACTGTGAATGATTCCAGAAATGGCCTTGACTTGGCTGCTTGCTATCGAACTGTTGAGCGAACACACAATCTGTTGTCAATACAAACATACTTTGGGGAACCTAGACCTCCTTGTTTCACTTCAAACTTTTCCAGAAATGAAATAAATAAATTATACATCAAAATAAATGTTCTCCTCACATTACATTTGTGTTCACAAGCAAGGCTCTGTCTCAGATGTCATTGTATCTAGTAGACATCTTTAGACCAGGGCCCCTGTGGAGGTCATGTGACAGACAGACACGCCGTAATCCGACCACGACACACCGTGTTTGGTTGGCCGCTGGCGGGTGCCATGGTAATCCTATAACTGGCCAAGTTCCAGTAAGATCATCGATTCTTGACTGGTTATTCTACACCCGGGGAAAATACCATTAGGCCTATTTGTGTGTTTTTGTTTGTGTGTCGCCTGTGTGTGTGTATGTGTGTGTGTGTATGCATGCATGGGTAAGTGTATGTCTGCTTGTGTGTGTGCATGGCTGTGAGTTTGTGTGTGTTCAAGCCTACAATGTGTGTGTGTGTGTGTGTGTGTCTGCATGCGTGTTCATGAGCGTGTGTATGTGTGGACGTGTGCATGTATTTGTATGTGAATGCATGTGTGTGTGTGTGTGTGCATACGTGTTTGTGAGCGTGTGTGTGCATGCACGTGTGTGTGTGTGTGTGTGTGTGTGCGTTTCCTCCCTTTATCAATCCCCAGCCCTGGTATTGATCTCTGTAGTGATATTCCCCCTAATGTGTCCTGGTTAGAGACAGCTTTCACTTAGCCTCCCGGCTGCTCTGCTCTCCTCTCCTCTGCTCTGCTCTGCTCTGCTCTCCTCTCCTCTCCTCTCCTCTCCTCTCCTCTCCTCTCCTCTCCTCTCCTCTCCTCTCCTCTCCTCTCCTCTCCTCTCCTCTCCTCTGCTCCGCTCTGCTCTGCTCCGAACTGCTCTGCTCTACTCTACTCTGCTCTGCTCTGCTCTGCTCTACTCTGCTCTGCTCTGCTCTGCTCTACTCTGCTCTGCTCTGCTCTGCTCTACTCTGCTCTGCTCTGCTCTGCTCTACTCTGCTCTGCTCTGCTCTGCTCTACTCTACTCTGCTCTGCTCTGCTCTGCTCTACTCTGCTCTGCTCTGCTCTGCTCCGCTCCGCTCTGCTCTGCTCTACTCTGCTCTGCTCTGCTCTGCTCTACTCTACTCTACTCTACTCTGCTCCGCTCTGCTCTGCTCCGAACTGCTCTGCTCTACTCTGCTCTGCTCTGCTCTGCTCTGCTCTGCTCTGCTCTACTCTACTCTACTCTGCTCCGCTCTGCTCTGCTCCGAACTGCTCTGCTCTACTCTGCTCTGCTCTGCTCTGCTCTGCTCTGCTCTGCTCTACTCTGCTCTGCTCTGCTCTGCTCTGCTCCGAACTGCTCTGCTCTGCTCTACTCTGCTCCGCTCTGCTCGGTGGAGAGAACATCCATCACCGTTTCCAGGCAAGAAGGGGAGGTGGAACGCAATCTGTTTAAGTGTGTTGGGAAGACTAGGAGTACACACACACACACACACACGTAGTCATGCATAGGTATCCGAGCACACAAACATGCTCTCGCTTATTAGACGGCACTTGTTAAGTCGCCGCCAGCCGGGAAGAGCGTACGGCGGGCTGGCGGGTTCTGACGCAGCGTTAACCCCCCGAGCTGAAGGCTGTGGGAATGAAAAGGCTCCAGGTGTCGGGATCAGCCCTGTTAGCCGGGATCTGAGCGAGCTGTTACCCCCTTAGTGAGGGGAGGAGAATGGAGCTGCCACTCCTCCTCTCTCATCTCTCTCGCTTGTAACACAAGCCTCTGATGAAGACAAGCGTCCCTCTCTTTCTCTCTCTCTCTCTCTCCCCCCCCCCCTCTCTTTCTCTCTCTCTCAATCCCCTTTGTTTGACAGTGCTTGAACTAGGTGAACAAGGCTTTTGACAGTAAGCGGCTTCATATCTTTAGGTCTTTGGCGCGTACACGTGCACGTGCACACTATCTATCTCCCCTCCCCCAGTCAACATCCCTGCCTGTTGTGTTTCCTGTGATAGCGCGCAGCACGAGTCTCTTTGGGGCATTGGCAGCTTTTCTTTCTTTTTTTTCCGTTTTTTATTAGACACGTTGTAAGCAATTAACTGGCTTGTGCATGTTATTGTAGGAAATCTCTCGTGCCTGTAATCATCTTTAGGCATTCATTATGACGCGCATGCGCTCGCCCACCCGCACGCACGCACGCACGCACGCACACACACACACACACACAGACACACACACTGCAATTTATTTGCAAATGTTCGCTCTCGGTCTCATTTTGATTTAGTTTGGAGGGTTATATATTGTAATCTAACCCCATTGGCTCCCCGCCCTTTCTCTCCCTCCTCATTGGTTGAATAAACCAGTGCGGACTCATTAGCTGATTAACCCCTCCCTCGACCACTGGCACTCATTTACATGGAAACACAATCAGCATCCAATCAAAACAGGTATTATTCCTCCCTGGTCGTTTTGCAGGTGCTGGCTGTTCCCTCTAGTCTAGACCGCTGCTGTGGCATCAGAACGCCGTTTGTAAGGACAGCTGGACTGAAGCCAGTTGGCGGCTCTTCATGCAGCCATTGGTTTGATGTGTGTGTGTGTGTGTGTGTGTGTGTGTGTGTGTGTGTGTGTGTGTGTGTGTGTGTGAGAATTGTCCTTTATAATCTAGGTGAATCTGTAGTCTATATCCAGCTACAGCATCATAACCCAAGTGAGTTATTTTCAGCGACTAACACAATGTCTTGTGTGTGTGTGTGTTCAGAAGGTATTGTCCACATCTAAACTGCTGACTTTATTCCCCTTCTTCACACACACACACACACACACACACACACACACACACACACACACACACTGCAAGTGTCTTTGGTGGCCCCATTACAATGTGAATGGGTACCCGAGGCCCTTTGGATTGAGAGTAAATTGACTTCCTCTTTGTGTGTGTGTGTGTGTGTGTGTGTGTGCGAGCGCGCGCTCACGTGCACGTGTGCGTGCTATCAACATGTCTGTGTGAGAGATTGATTGATGAACGAGCCCATATAAAGAAGTAAAACAGAAAAGAAAGGCTAATCGAGTTAGAGATAAATTATGACTGGCGTGTCATTGGTTTGATTGGCAGGTTGGAGGTGCATGACGTGTGTGTGTGTGTGTGCGCGCGCGCGCGTGTGTGTGCGTGCGTTTGTGTGTGACGTTGCCATTGGGTCTAAATGAGGCGACGCTAATGGAAACTATGCGTAGAATCTGGAAAGCTCCTCGCGGAGCTCTCAGGAAGACAATGGGTGGTGACTTAACCAAGATTTAGCCTGTCAGACAGAGAGAGAGAGAGAGAGAGAGAGAGAGAGAGAGAGAGAGAGAGAGAGGGGGGTGGGGGGGTGTATAGAGAACGGGTGAGTAAAACAAAACGATGGGGATCGTTTGAAAGAGTGTGGGGTCGAATAATAATAGAAACAAGAAAAAAGAGACGGAGAAGAACTCTAGAATTAATCATACGTGGCGTAATTGGTTGGCTGTAAAGCAAATGGCTGCTATTTTAGTCGTCGTGTTATTGGCTTATATAGAGAGACTGCTAGGTAGTAATAATGATCTAGTTCCGTGAGCCTAAATTAAGGAAAATAATAAACGGCTTTGTTTCGAATTGAACAAAGTCTTAGAATAGTGCTTGCGTGATAGGTGTGCTGTTGTCTCAATCCTGCTGGAGAGATAAGGCACCGGACGGTCCTGCTGACACGCGTCGAGCGAGGCCGGGCTAGGTGCGGTGAACGAGCTTGCGGTGTGTGACATCCCGCATCCAGAAACACG